>NC_042494.1:69056913-69075824 GCF_005508785.2 Acyrthosiphon pisum | reverse complement strand
GAGAAAATCGACCTCTCTAAAGTACCAACTTGATCTAATTTGCTAAAACATAAGGTACTACCCATATTATGTTGAAATCGAAAGGACTCCTTCTGGTAAACATTTTGTATACAGGATAAAAAAAAAATAATAAGTAAATAAATAAACACCATTGTAAAACCACTAGCTTCCTCACTCCGCTCAGAATCTAAAATGGCATTACTTATTTTTGAAATGTTCGGGTAGTAATTGAGCAAACCTTGAGCTTTGAACAAAAAACATAAACAAGTACATAAATATATTTGGTTTATTCCATTATAGGTAGGTACTTATATAAAATAATAATCATGAAATATTGACAATTTGACCAATATTAATTCATTTGTGTTCATTTTATTGTTAGATTTTTTTTTCAGTTGTACATATTATTATAATCCAAAAAATGTCGCTGTGGAAAATTATATGTCATGAAACTAGACTATTGGATCATTAATCTCCCACTGATAAAATTCTAAATTATGTATAAGGTAGGTACTGAGTATAGTAGGTAAGTGAGTTATAGAGTGTACCCAGTTACTTCTTGATTTGTCTTATTGACACCCGGCATACCCCGAACCTCCACCTACGTAAGTGCGCTGCATTTTTATTAGCCCCGGGCGTCAAATTTCCTAGATCCGGAACTGAGTCCTACACATACAAAGGGGGCTAGGTAAATTGAGTCCGAAACACTCTTTTAGTGGTAAACTGAGTCCCAGATTTGAAAAGGTTTATGGAGTTTCCCAAAAAGCACATTTTTCTTCTCATTTGTACAGGCTTTTTTTCCTAAAAGCAGTGGTTTAGAAACTATTTTAGTAATTTGTATATACTTTTAAACTTTTGAAGATGTTACTGGTAGCTTCATAATAAATTACACTGTGCAATACATGCAGTATCGGACTGGCTCGACAAGGCCCCGTCCGCGATTTGGAAAAAAGGGCCCCCAACAGGCAAATAGAAAATGTTTTATTTAGCCCAGAAAAAAATACGTACTTAACTAAAATTCAATCATTCGATATATTAACTGGTTTTACTTTATTTCCAATATAGAATTTATATGGAGTATATTCTCAAATACTAAGACATTTTTTACAGACCCAAAGTAAATTTACTACAAGGACCCATCGGACTGTTTTTATGGGGGTTTCCGTTTTCCGCCAAAATGACCCTCGCCCGTTATCACCATGGCCGTTTTCCGCCAAAGGTTATATTCCGATTTCCGCCAAAAAAATTAATACATTTTTTTTGAAAACCCCTGAACTGAATCCATCAAATAGTAATGATTACAATGTAGGTACGCTCTATTATTATAGCTATGATTATAGCGATATCCGCGGATAATTGACGGATTATTGTTCCCCATCAGTCTGCATCTGAAAGTTGAAACCGCGTTCTATGAAAACGTTAACATAAAATTTAAAAAAGTTTCTATAATGTCGGAGAATATTGAAGTGATAACCAGTAACCGTGGTAATATTATGCTTACATAAAAAAATTTTAAATTTATACATGCGTATACATGTAAAGACAGCATTACTCGGTGGAGGTGCTACGAGAAAAAATGTACTGCTAAAATTTTTACAAAAACAAATTACGTACTAGTGAAGGTTGAAGGAAGTCATGCAGCAGATCATAGTGCTATCGATAGATGTCTAATTGACAGACAAATTATCAATTCAGCTTGTAAGCGTAAAGCGGTAGAAGATGTAAGTATGAGGCCCAAAAATATTATTTTACGGGAATTGATGGATTCAGGTCAGGGGTTCTCCAAAAAAAATGTAGGTATTAATTTTTTTTGGCGGAAATCGGAATATAACCTTTGGTGGAAAATGGCCATGGTGATAACGGACTAGGATCAATTTTGCGGAAAACGGTTACGCCCAACCTAAAGATGTACAAATAGGTATACCAATTATTAGGTATAGGTATACAATATTGTATACTATATAGTGTAGGTATACTATATTGGTTTATTATATTTTTTAACAATAAAAAGTTATTAGTACTAGGTAGTTATTTTTTATTAGTATATTAAGATACTAACTAGATATTAACTATCTATTATAATATGGTAGTTAGTATACTATACATACAGCAATAATATGATGTATTTATGTGAGATATGGCCATAAGGGATCTATCTTGCCTACTTTTTTTTAATGATTTTTTCACTCCTAGACAATATTTGTTCAAATATGGGTATTTTTAAAATAAAGATAATATACGTGACATGTGTTTGTAGTAGTTGTTCTTCAAATGTTTTTACTACCTACTAAATAATATATCTAAATATCAAATAACAACAATAATTAAAAGGGCGTCGTACATGCATAGTCACATGTGTTGTCTCCGTAACTTTTTCATACTAATGCATAACATAGTAAATATAAATTATTATGTCCTGCAGAATATATTATTTTAAGTCTAAAAAATAAAAGTTAGATTTTGGGTTAGGTATAGCTGTTAATGACTATGATTATGTTATATACTATATATATACTTACTATAAATTTAAAAACAAAGTACCTATAGGCTATAAGTTATAACCTATTGTTATAGCCTTTAGGTTCGGTATTTTATAATTTTGTCGTATAATATTTAAAGCAATTTCCAAAAATCAACAAACGTTTATTTAAAATAAAAACACAAATATCAACTTTTACATATGTATGTAATTAGTAATTATTAGTATAATACAATATTATCTTATCTCGGCGTATAAACTATAAGCTATTAACTACCTACTGTTTAGTTTAGTATTGCATAGTTTTTACTTAATTAGTTTATATATTTTACCGAGTACACAGTCCCAAATAATACATTTTATAAACAAAACACTCATGTCATATTATAATTATTGTTATTAAATAATAAATAGTCCTATGAATATAAGTCAATATAATTCGGTATTTACTCAGTGAATTTGTAATAGAATAATACATATAAGTATAAAATCACTATTGCAATACACTTATGTTTTATATAGGTCCTTGTATCTATATAGATTTGTTTAGTATCG
This sequence comes from Acyrthosiphon pisum, assembly GCF_005508785.2. Classification (NCBI taxonomy): domain Eukaryota; kingdom Metazoa; phylum Arthropoda; class Insecta; order Hemiptera; family Aphididae; genus Acyrthosiphon; species Acyrthosiphon pisum. The sequence continues at coordinate 69,072,790 of NC_042494.1, read as the reverse complement.
TGTTTATACAAAACTCACAGTAGGTACAGACGTTTTTATGTTTAAAAATGTTAAATATTTTTTAAAATATCAAATTGACCATTTAAAAAAATTATAAAATATATGAATATAATCTAAATTAAAATATATATTAGTCATTAGGTAGGTAATCTAAATTAATAATTTAGTAAATACTTAACTTTATAGTGCTTAATTAAAAACATATTACTTATATAGGTTATATCCTATATATACCAATATAGCGTATAGACTGTATAGGTAACAACTTCTTATTGATTACAATTAAACAAAACAAAAAAAAAAATGTATTTATTTTAAATAATACGTCACAAGTCATTGTAAATATTTTCGAAAATATATTTCGTTATTCGTAATGTTTGTTCCTTTAATTTTAATAATTTTTTACTTTGATACTTTGTTATTTATCGAACTGCGTTTATAATTCACCCATTACCTACTTAGTCACTTGGAGATAAAACAATCCTCCCTAAGAAGAGGGTTTATGATGACTAACTGTTGTCTGCTACTTAGGCACGCTGACCAATGCAAAGACCAATAAATAGAAGAATATGAGTAAAAAACATAGTAAAAAATAAAATACCTACGATTAACGTATTTTTGATATTTTGTAATTTTATTTGAATTTTATAAGCAATGAAAACACGTATGGAATATAAATGTGAACCAATCTGAAGAATTGGATACCTAAGTGATAAAATATATTAACTGTTTTAACGTAATTATATACGTCCAAGTGATAAGATATGATTTTGATCCTATTGGCAATATCATTTGAATACCTATTAAATACATATTTAATCAAGACAGTTTAATTAGTCAATAATAGTTTCAAGTTTCAATCTTTCTGTAGTAAAGTAATCTTTTACAATTTTATATATAACGTGTTAATGTGTTATAGGTATATTTTTATTCTGTAAATTGTAATAATAAGACTTGACTTATTATTTCATTACGACTATTTTTAGCAATAGGTTTCTTGATATATTCACATTTTACTACTCTTTATGATGTATAATATAATATATTAATATTTGTTTATCATATAATATATTTAGTGTTATGAATAAATTATATGATATATAGTAATACACATATCATGCGTCCACTTGGTAATCGTAAGGTAGGTAGGTAAATTGACAAATTGATATAAAATAGTCATATACAACTATCTAACACAATAGGATAAATTCGTTCAGGTCTATGTAAATTAGTTGAGAAAATATTATTCGGATTCGGTTATAAGCAATTGAATGGAAAGCATTGATACAAAACCAATAGCAATAAATATTAGTCGTAATATTCTTTGTTTAATTTGTAAATTTCCAACAGACGGTTTGAGCACTTCAAAAAACACCACATACATCAATGTGCCGGTAGCTAATCCTTGTAGAACGACTGAAAATAGGACCACAGTGTTTGTTTCTTCAAGATTGCTGACCAGAGTGCCAATACCAATACCTATCGGAGACGTGACAGCAAAAAGCAATATTGAACAGTGTGCTAGCAATGGCTTCGTCCTGTCCGAAAGCATCTGTAATCCGACGTAAAATGCGATGACCAACTTATGGCATGCAACGGCCACAGTAAGCGACCAAACCTGTAAAACGGAAATTAAAAGTATATTATTAACATCTGTATAAAATATACAATACCTAATAATTGAGTACATGGTAAGGAGTAAATGGTAAATTTATAATACAGTTGCAGTTTTATGCTATGCTTTTGTAACTATTCAGCGCTTAATAGTATAGGTATTATGTACCACTAACATTATATAAAACACATTTACAATTGAGAAAATATATTTAATATCTATGAAATATTCTAGAAAGGATAAAAATAATGTTGTTTCTTAAATTCTAAATTAGTAAAATTCGATAAATCTATTATTTTATTTAACTGTAGGCATAAATATATATATATATATATATATTTGTAGTCAAGATTTCTGGTTATTGATACTGTTGTTGAGCATTGCAACTATATACAAGGAGAAATTAAGAAGATAAAAGAAAATAATACAAGATTTCTATTCATTATTAAAACAACATTTTGAAAAACGTAGAACAATATATAACGAGTTTTATATTGAAAAATTAAAACGAAATTTCAAAAAGAAAGTAAATAGATAAACATGTCTACGGCGGTAGTACGGTCAAAGATCCATCCTCACAGGATCCATTTTGTTTAGGCACATTGTACACATTGTATTTATAAATTAATTTTTATTATGACCCACGCGACTTCATAATCCATTGGGATTTAAAAGGTTTTTTTATATATTATTTAAATAATCTGTAGGCAATATGAAATACATAAAACTTAGTTTAACTAAATATATTATACAATATTATACAAGTGCGTAACATTTTTTTATATTTTGTGAACCTACATTTAAGTTTATTCCAAGTATATTATAATGAAAGTATTTTATGTCTATTATAAGTCAATACTTTTAATTAATTCTTTCAACGAATCTCTATATTATATAATATATACTGTAGTCGGTCCATGTAAGTATTAATTTTAAGATAGGGACATAGGACATACAACTATTTGAAATGTTTGTCCGATTATTTAGTGTTTGGCAATTGGTAAATATTTTTATGAATAATACTCATTTTTTTAATATTATTTTGAAATTGTCTCGACAATCTATATACTATAGTCCATAGTCTATACTCTATAGAGTCTATACTATAATACCTGTGTACAGTTAGTAAATTAGATAACAATAACAAATAAATTACGTCATGAGAAGGCGTGAAAAAGGAGCCCACATCAAAGCCGCCAGAACATGAGTTATTGTGAAAATAAAGGGTAACTTTATATACTTCGTTTATATTTTTTTGTTTATGTCCAAGACTTCTATAAATTAAAAAACACGCTGTGAAGCGCTCAAAGTTCTTGGTTCTTTATTAAAAACTCTTTTTGGTTCATTAGTTCACCCTTTGTAGTTGAGTACGGTTCTGTCGTTTGGAATCCATCTATCACTAGTGACTCTCAAACGTTGGAAAGAGTTAAACGTTAAATTCTAACGGTTTTTATCATATAGGTATCCTCAAAATTGACTTGCCTCCTCATGACTAGTCTCTTGTCCAAAAAAGCTTTGAACCTATATTCTATTTCAGATCGAAGACAAACTGCTAATTTAAACTTTTTAGAAAACTTCCGGCAGATTATGTTGATTCTCCTACATTGCTCTTCCATAATGAACTATAATCAACTAATGTTGATAAGGTATATTATATCAACGAAAATGACTTCACAGAAAAAATAAGGTAGGTACTGAGTAAAGTAGGTAAGTGAGTTATAGAGTGTACCCAGTTACTTCTTGATTTGTCTTTAAATATTTTGTTTTATTGACACCCGGCATACCCCGAACCTCCACCTACGTAAGTGCGCTGCATTTTTATTAGCCCCGGGCGTCAAATTTCCTAGATCCGGAACTGAGTCCTACACATACAAAGGAGGCTAGGTAAATTGAGTCCAAAACACTCTTTTAGTGGTAAACTGAGTCTCAGATTTGAAAAGGTTTATGGAGTTTCCCAAAAAGCACATTTTTCTTCTCATTTGTACAGGCTTTTTTTTCTAAAAGCAGTCTGTAGAATAGAAGGACTCCGTTTATTTTTTTTATTAAAGAGAAAAGAACATTTTTCAGGTCAGATCAAAGGTTGAATTTTCATTTTACTTTAAATAGTGGTAGAAAAATACTTTTGAAAATACATTATTCAAATGCATATTTTAGCTACTATAATTATCATTTTGAAAATCTGGCTTAGACCCGATCTGCAAAATTTTCTCTATTTTAAATAAAAAAAAAATTAACGAAATGCAACTATTCTACAGGATATGAGAGTTTTTCATGTAATCTTTGATTTTGTACTATAACGCCCGTAAGTTAAATTGTTCACTTCTTATGTATTACATATTCATTTATTATTGGGCCTCGGTCAGTACTTGGTACTGTTATAATATATCTAAATTAAATTTACAAAAATAGAACAAATAATTCAATAATATTTAATATTGGTTGTCTGGTTGTCTGGTTGACTAAGTATATAGCAGTTTTGATCTAAATATGAGATTATAATATAAGTCTACACAACAATAATAGTTTTGTATAACTAACCTTCAATAACATGAAAGTCAGTAGTATTCTGAACAATCTGAACAGTTGTTCACACGCGTATAGATGTACTTCTGATGATCTTTTTTAAATAATTATATATGAACAATCACTGTAAAATGTTTTTTTAGAAATAAATGATAATAATTATTTTTTGCGACACAGGAATATTGCGGTTGTATTTTTAAGTATTTACTCGTTATCGTACCTAGGTACTTTTTATATTATAACTAAAAATACATAGCTCAAACCACTCATTCAAATAAAATATTATCAACTACTTACTAGGTACTTTACCATTAACAATTGTATAATGGTAACTTTAGTTTATAATTTATATGATAATATTTTTTAAGTGTCATATCCTAACGGGAGCCAAGCAATAGTATAGAGATACCTAAAAATTATAATACATATTTATAGCTAAAATATTTATTCTATCCATTTGGATAGAATGGGATTTGTCAGGTACATCTCATACGGAATAGTCAATAGATAATACTTAAATCGCGGAATTTAAGTTAAAAAAATTGACTGTATAATAATAGTTGGGGTGATGTGAAGAGTTAATGCTTACTACTTTCAAGACAAGATAAAACTTATATATCATGTATTGTTATACAGATACTGAGATACCTAACATACGTTAGCCGATATCAATATCACATTATCACCAAATTGTTTGTGCCATGTAGATACCTATACCTAAAAACTATTTATACTTTATAGTACCTATATAATATATAATATTATAAAACCTTTACACAAATATTAAAAATCCATAAAATGAAAAATAGAAGTTTACTAACTACTTAAACCGAAAAATCACAAACATTATTATTTATTATGGAACTATTAGAGCTGTCAAATGTGGAGTTTCCAACGTTCTACCCTAAATCCTAAATAAATTATGCTTGGAGTGTTTTGAAAATAAAATCCTGTTTGAAATTAAAAAATACAAAAACAATTTTCAGTATAGGTACTTTGATTGAGAAAATCGAGCATAGTGTAATTTGATTAGGAATAAATTCATTAACATCGTGGAGCTTATTTCATGGGCGTACATCTAAGAGGCCTCTTGAAATATCGAGCAGGTCGGGGTCTCACATATCAAGCAACAGTATGTTTGTAGCATAGTTTTTAATATTTTAAAATATACGATACCATTATAAAGCATTGTTTTATAATAATACACTCTTAAAGATAAACATTAAAGTGGAGCGTTTTTTTTTTTTTTTATCTAGAAACAGTAATATTTTACAAGATGGTTTAATACACATTTTTCACTTTTTATTCAAGTTTCAACATGTTTTAAATATTATAATCGTACACTTTTAAGTTTAAACTTTAAATACCTATAATAAAATAATTATAAAGTACGCACTTGCATTGTTATTTTGTTGAATATATACTGGACCGGGTTACCGGTATAAAGATTATAATATAAAATATATAATATAATGATTTAAATCAATTATAATCATTAATATTATATATTAACGATTTTCCATAAGCACAAGTGTTATATTTAAATTTGGCTCTTATATATAAATATATAGAAAAACCAGCCAAGTGCAAATCGGACTCGCACACAAAGGGTTCCGTACTATCATCTATAAACATGTCGGCAACACTGCTTATATTATATATATTACTTATATTATATTTTTAATACATTATATATATTTTAGGATTTTTAGTATGTGTTGTTATAGCGGCAACAGAAATACATAATCTATGAAAATTTCAACTTTCTAACTTTCATGGTTAACGAGATACAGCCTGGTGACAGACGGACGGACGGACAGCGGAGCTTTAGAAATAGGGTCCTGTTTTACCGTAAAGAACCCTAAAAATGGGTAGTCAAATATTATAATATTAGATATTGTAGTTAAAACTTCAAATATTTATAAAATACTTAAGTTTTTATTTTTATTAAATAAATGAATACTATTGTAACTAAATATACTTGGGAAATGTTATCATAATCGGATGATTATGCATTTTTAATTCTTAAAAGTTACGTAGTTAATCTTACAAAAAAGGGATGTACTATTTTTTTTTGTTATTATAAAGTCGGTTTTATTTAAAAAAATGAAGAGTAAATAACATTGATGTTTTTTGTCATTATCTTTATACAAATAATTTATTAAAATAACAACCGTAATTATGATTAGCTTAGACTAGCATTAAACGGATCAGGAAAAACAAGTCTTAATAAACGATAGTCATAATTCATAAGTCTAAAGATATTATGACTAGTTAGGAGTTTTGCAGAACTTTTAATCATAGGTCTAAAAATTAAATTAGATTTTCCCTATAGATTAAACACTGAATAAATAATTTACTATAAATCTTATACTATTTAAGTATACCTAAAACCACGAGTAGGTATCGACGTATCATTGAAAAAGTATTTGTGCAATACTGATACCTACATACGTTATTAGACCAACTTTTCCACTTTTAGATAAACCAGCTGACAGCTGTTCTTAGAAACTGTTTTCATTATTATAACTACTTACTTCAGCCTAATTTAATTCTACCAAAACAAATGTATCGATTATAATAAAAGTATTCTAGAACGTGTAAAATAAACTTTAACCTCCATTTTTTAACAATTTTATATTTACTGTAAATGCGTTTATGGCTTGGATAAGGTGATCAAATAATTATTATTCCTTTTATATTTCTATACAGGTATTATATGACTATACAGCTAAACAATACAATCTAAATATTTCATCTAAAACTTGATTAAATTTTGAATAGGTAATAATATATATTTTGTAAATGCCACGAGCTACCTACATAAGAAAAATTAATTTAAATTGTAACGATATTGTTTAATACTGTTAATTATGTTTATTTCGTACAACGTACTGTTGTTTTCTAATCAACCGTAGATTAATGTTTGTGTAGATAAAGTGCATTTAGTATAATATATAACTATATTTGATAGATAATCGTGAGGTACATATAAATTATAATACAATATAATGAAACATTGAACCAGTTTTATTTTTAAGATCATGTATTTTATTTAAAAAAATAATCTTTAACAACAATACTAATACTTACCCAAATTAAAATTAAATTTAACTTTTGTTCTCGGAATATATTTATAATATATGAGTACTATCGTATTGAACACCAATTTTATTAAAATTCGTATTGGTATGAAAACTGACACACTGAATACTATTAATACTTTTACTTAAGTATACGTATACATAAAATGAAAATAATACAATAATATAAGAAAAACATTGAGATCGATTTTACTATGACCGTGAAAATAAAATAATCTATCACACAATTGTTGATAAAAGGTCGCTCACCGAACGTGTTCGATATACAAACTACCAGGCTTGAAAAGTACTTGAGCAATACTATAAGAATACTTTTTAAGTACCTACCTACTTATTTACAAATGTTAAATACTTTTGAAAAAAGTACTCTATAAGTGGACAGTATTCTAAATAATTTTTCAAAGTAAAAAATCAGTAAATCAATGATCACATTAGAAAAAACGATAAATGGACATGTGCTTATTATATAAGTCATAAAATATTATAGTTTATATAAAACAATACAATTTGGCCAGTAGATTTATTTTCATGTACCTCTATAGGTAACTCTATAGTTTTAAATTTACAAATTATTATTTTAAGAGGCAAAAATCATCCATTTAATTCCAAATACCCAGTCTTGGGTAGTATTCTGAAGAAAGTATTCCAAATACAGAATTTGGAATACTTTTTAAATACTTTTTCTTACAGTATTCTGTATAACTATATTTAGAATAGGTCTTTTTTAAAAGTATTTTTCTTCCTATAAAAAAATACTCATTAGTTACAATAATAGTTGTTTTCTTATTTTTCTGGATATTTTTACAATATTATACATGTTTTAAAATTTCAAATCAAGTATCAACAACTTAAAGTATATTAAATTATATATGGGTGAAAATGTTCCCGAAGAATAGTATCTTTGGTTTAATATTTAAAACAAAAATTAAAAGGTATTTGAATACATATTCTGAATACTATTACTTTCATAAATATTCGAGTATTTATTCCAAATACTTTTTAAAAGTATTTTACCCAATCGTATAGAGATTAACACGAACTTTTGAAGAAGGAAAACGGATGGACAAGTATAGTTTCACCAAACCATGATGCGGTACTTTTACAATTTTTAACAAATTGAATGTTTAAAAATTAAAGTTATTTAAATGGTAAAAAAAATGTATAAAAAACATGTCTCTAGTATTTGTAGGCATGTACCTATCTAAAAATGCCTTTTTACGGATTATTGATATACGCATATGTATTCCAAATATTTTTCAAAGCTGCAAGTATCTGCGTATCAGCCTCAGTAGGTACCTACAATTGAATACTTTTAAAAATGATCTTACATAGTCACCGGATGTACTTAAAGATTTATAATATAATATATTCCGTTTAAAATTGTAAGATCTATTATAAAATGGAGCGACTGACCTGCGTGGGATTTTTCTCCAGACCGACTGCCAGGCCCTCGAACAGTTCGTGTATGCTGAGCGCGCCAACGACCAAGAACCCGCGGAGGACCGACTCGGACGGCGATGACGACTCTTCGACCGGCACCGGGTTCTTGACGGTCGGCCCAGGTTTTTTGGCCAGCTCGACAGTGGACATGCAAGAGTTGTAGTTGGCCACCCGGCCGGCCGCGTCCACCTTGTCATACCCGGCGGCGTTCGGATAGCCGGCCGCGGTCGCCGCATCGTTCCGGCGCTGTTGCGACACCGCGACGTCACCGCTGCTGCCGCCGCCGCCGCGGTCTGCGGTGCTGTGGCCGCTGCCGCTGTGGCTGTGGTGCGCGTGACAGTCGCCGCCCGCGAACCCGTGCACCAGCTCCTCGATCGAGTACATGAAGAAGAAGCCCGCGCACATGACGAGCTCGGCGAGCAGACCGGCCAAGGGGGATTTCGAGTCAAGTGTCCCGTCGTCGGTCAGCCGCTCGACGCCCTCCCGGACCTCTGGCAACAGGTGCAAAAACGTTGTGCATAGCAGCACGCCGCCGCCAAAGTTGAGTATCAACCGGAGCGCGGTGTTCGCGGCTCCCCGGGCTCGTCGCCGGATGCCCAACCGCTCGAACACGCACACTGGAGTACTGCCGGCCACAAACGAAGACACACCCAGGAACGTCATGGCTAATATTTTCGCCAGCACCGCGGATGAAGCGTTTTCGTCCGCCGTCCTCTCCGCCTCCGTCGCCATCGAGAGCACCGTCACAACACTGCACGTCTATAATATGTAAATATCGTGTATCAGCTGTATTGTATCGTTGTCGTCGTCGTTGTTGTTGTTGATGTCGTCTTGTATTCCTCGGACACGGCCCGGCACCACCGCGACCACGACCCGTTCGCTACAGCTAGCCTGCTGCGCAACCACACGACAGACGTTGAACGCGCGCCGCCGAACAGACACTGCCTGCGCGTGTGTGGGTCTATTTGTGCGAGTGTAGGTATATCGCGCCGCGCACACACACGCACACTCGCAGACACTATAGTGGCCGCGAGATAAGGCGACCGCGGGCGCCCGACAGATCTAATCGCGTCCGCGTACCGGCACGTTGTCGCACTCGACGATATTATTATAATATTATTATTATCGGCGTTTAGTCCGATATACAACGATTGCAGCTGTACCGGCGGCGGCGCACTCGCGGCTCGTATATGACCACTGCGACCAACACGTCTATTCCTACCTAAATCGTATTATTTACAGTCGATTATTATTAACAAGCAATAATAAAATTGTAATGCTACTGCGAGCGTCGTGTTTATCATTGTCTCTAGTTCTTGTTTATGTTATTATTATCATTATTATTACTATTATTACTCTTCCAGCTATAATATATCATAATAATAATAATATTATAATTCATTATACACACACACGTGACATTGAATCGAAATGAGTTCCGACACGTTCGTCGTTTCGGAGATTTTTCAATCATAACTTTGGTCCGCTTTTTTCTTCATTTGATACGACATTTAACCTAGCCAGGCAAGGATCCAGAGCAAAGATCTGGGGGGGGGGGGGCAACAATTTTTTTACAACACAAATACAATTATAATAAATTATTATCCTTTATTCTTAATAAATAGTAGATATTACGTATAATAATATATTATATTACCAGACATATATTATGTGATTTGAAATATAGTAATATAGTAAGTTTTAGGATCTGTAGAATTATAAAAAAATATGTCTAAAATATGTCTGGGGGGGGCCTGGGCTCCTAGCCCCCCCCCCCTGGATCCGTCCCTGAACCTAGCACATAATATCATAAATTGCGCCGTAAATCGGTCGTCACCGTCTTTTGCGATTAACCTGCAGTAACCTAAATTATCTAATTTACTACCTATTTATTTTATAAACAAATCTAAAATAATTATATTAGGAACATAAGCAATATTCGATTTGAAAAGTTTTATTGTAAATAGTAATTACTTATTAGCAAGTATACATATTAAAATTTAAAACATAAAAATGTTGTGGGTATATTTTACAGTTTACCTATTAATTATTACGAGGACTTATGTAGATACACCCGCCTCAAGCAACATTAGAGGGGAGTAGCAAAAAAATGGTTATTCGTATTTGTTAATTGTTATTATTTATATTATGTTTACTATTTTGTTTTTGCTAAATAAGTTATTATTATTATTACTTGGCTCGTATATATATTCGTAAATATAAATATAGGTACACGTCGTGTGCGTTACAGCCTGCGCGCCGAACGGAATACGTCGTAAGCAAAGGGTGTCCCGCGAACATATTATTATTATTATATTTTCTAATGTATTTTTATGTATGTGTAAATACGACCGAGCACGACTTTAATAATATATTGTTTTATTATGACCCACCACTACAACTTGTCAACTTACTATTCTCGATATATAGGGAAATAAATCCTCACGGGAGACTCCGTGTCCCGCAGGACTGCTCCTACATTGCGCAGCACCGATTTTACGCCGTTTTCGTTTAACTATTCGTCGACTGGACGATACCTAAATATAGTAAATAGACACACTGCGCACTCATCAATGATATTAAAATATTATTATGACACTGTTATAGGTTTATTGCGTATTGGTCGTTCAATAACAAAATATTATTATAACTATTATCATTAAGTATATTATTCAGTTATTTTTCCACTCTTTTGCGCGTTGCAATTGATTACGAGTGACTCGAAAAAACTAGATAGATTCCTATCTATAATATTATTATTATTATAGTAAGTAATCACAATATAGTAGGTATGTGTACCCGGGTTATTAACAATAAAATTGTCGACTTTGATTGTTTACCAACTGATATACTGTAATGTATTATATTATATATTTTTTTTCTACAGTTTTCGCATTATACGACGTACTTATATTATACCTATCTGTTATACACGAACTGTGCATGTCTTCAAAGAACATATTATCTGTGCAATCTTTCCAGGCGTGCGAGTTTTTTTTCTAAATGATTAATAATATTATTTATAGCGCGTGTTTAATTCTGTTTATGACAGCGTTTCAAATAGTTTGGTTTGATGTAATGCAACACTACGCATTCTGTCAACAAAGCGAACCCTTTTAGCGTCAATAATTGTCTACTAAGTACTAAAACATACATTAAAGATTTCATTTTTAACTAATCTACAAGTAGGTAGGTAGGTAGGTAGGTATGTAAAACAATTGATACCACGTCATGACGTTATCGAGTAGGTTAATCAAGTGTGTCTATTATATTATACGTAGGCTTACATAACACTTTTTTTGACGAGTTTGATAAATAGATAATGGTTAAAAAAAAATCTCTCATTACATTTACATCGTAAGATATAGCTTTATACGTGCATAAATACTTGGTCCTAACTGCAATAATATGTTATTTACTTGATCACATAAAGATTAATTATCATTATTAATTAGCTACCTAGGTAATATATTTTAATAATTATTTTGATAAAATATTATCTTGTGTACTTATATTATTATTGTAATATTGTCACACATTAATTGTTATTGGTTTTAAAGGATTTATTCAATAGGGGTCATTGATTAAATATTTAAGTACACATTGATGTTTGACGTTTGTTCAAGTATACTAAACCAGTGGAAAAGTGGATGACGTATAGAATCAATTAAATATATGAACCCAGTCAATACAATTTATGTCCATTATTTTATTCGTATGCAAACCAATTTTTTTTGTTTAGATTAAATTAAGTGTATTAATTAATATGTATTTCAATTTAAAAATATAATTTACAAGACATTTTTAATCTATATTTTTATCTAATATATAATAAAAAAATGTATAAATGTTTATTTAAAAAATACAGGCGTGTTTAATATGCAGGTACCTACCTATAATATCAATTATTATACATTTATTAATTCCTAAATATTTTTTTTATCATAATAACACATTGAAATGCACGAGTTTTTAATTTATTAGCCAATATAATCAAGTCATTCGATATTAGTAATACTAAATATGACGATTACGGAAATTAATAAAATATAATTTATTATTAGGTATATTAACTATGATATATGGAAAGATAATATTTTATGTTATTATGATATTAAACTGTTGGATTTATTCTTATCGGTTCTTGTAAAAATATAACATGCAATACGTAACCTATTATAAAACAAAATTTATATATTTGCCAATGTTAAAACTAGGTACCTATACATATATAAAATATATTATAGGTAATGAACCTATTGTTCATAGCTGGTCTAACTAATTATACAAATATAAGTATTTCTTGGTAGGTACATAAAAATATAAAATATAAATTATTATTGCATATAATTTCAGTAACACTATACATCTAATTTAGTTCAAGTAATGCACGACATTTTATATTGAAATTATAACATAAAGTTATAAGTAAACATTTTTATTTGTAAATGTTTTTTACCGAATCTTTATTATTTTATTTTATCGTTTAAAGATTTCGTATATTATAATATAATTCAGATACCTAGATAGGTACCTACTTAATAGCGTGGTAAACATATCTAACCTAATATTATAGAACTTATGAACATAATGAAAACATTTTAGATAATTATAATATAATTTATTACCAACCTACCTTTCAATAAACGTAACACGACAATCAAATTATTAGAAACAGTCCATCTGTTTATGTGAGATCACTTTTTGCCTTAATGATGGCCTATTACAAAACAGAAATGCTGCTCTTAAATAAAGTAAAACAATTTCTTTCCCAATGTTGATTAATACATCTCACTGAAAATTGTAGGTAGGTTACTATGTGACCAGTGATGACTAAACAAGTGGACTGTGGTCATAACTATAGATAGGTAGGTTACTAATACCGAATAATATTAATTATTATTCTGCATCAAAATATAAATTAGGTACTATAATGATAAACATAAATGATAACATTACAATATTATTGCCATAATATTTTAGCTTTTCGACTGTAGTACCTACTCATTAAGTTTAATATAGAGGAAATAAGAAAAAGGATATTTTATAAGTTATAATAAGTATTATCATAGAAAATATAAATTAATCAGTTTTTATTTGTATTTCTTAAATGATACATAATTATAATAATACTATCTATATACTTTTATCATTAATTACTTAATTTAAATTTTTTTAACCATAGCTGATAATATTTCATATTTAAACTATTAAAACAAACAAACATTTATCTGAAGTGTATCGCTTTTATTTAAAACGTATTCTGACGTACATTATTTTCAATAAATTTATTATTTTCTCACGACATTTACTAGCGCTTAGCCATCACGTGAATATCTTATAAAAGTGTTAACTGGATTTTAAAAACATTATATTGTATACTAGCTGCCCCCTGGTCTTTCCCGTCAAAGTCACCTCAGGTGGAATTGAGATTTTTCACATTGGCAATATTATAACAATAATATAAGTATAAGTTCAAGGACTCAAAAACGCATTCATTTTATATATATATTTGGTATTTTCACGGTTTACGATTGAGTATAGACCGGCTAACGGCTTCGTACGTGTGCAGTATTTTTGTGGCAAATCCTATACATATATACTATATATGTCTATATATGCTATATAGGTGTATCTCAGTTTTAGTTTACAACGATTCACGGGAAAATTGGCGTCAGTATACCTAGCTTTGTAAATTAATTCGACTTAGATGGTAACCGTAAGTCGCTGATTGGATTTAGCTGCACTTGGTATATTTTTGAACATGGTTTAAGCTACTCTCTAAACTTTTCTAACATCTCTAAAAACAATCTCTGAGATTTTCGTCAAATTCAATTGAGTAGATTTTGAGTATATACCTAAGCTATACAGTATACACACATACATTTAGTTTTAAGATATAGTTTCTTTATTTGAAGCTATAAGCGTGACAATTTGGTACCTGATACAGGGGCGTCATTTCAGTTTTTTTTCTGGATGTGCAAACTTTTAGGCAGGCCAATTTTGACATTTCACCAGGCCATTAAAAAAAATATATATTTATATATATATAAATGTAGGAAACCTATGCAAACCTATGTAAATATTCTTTCCTTCCCTTTTATAATTCTAATTAAAACTCATAACGACTAATGCAACTTTTAAATAGCTAGCAATTCAAAGAATTAAAAGTTTATAAGCAGTTAAAGCAACCAGCTAATGTCATTACTGTACATATACAAAAACTTAAAATATATATATATTATATTATTACCTATATATGAAAACATGTATAAGTTAATTATGACGACGCATTGGAGTATTAATGGCAGGCCAATTGTTAACATTTTTTAAGTAAGTGGTGCCATTGCACACCCTGCCCCCCCCCCCCAAATGACGCCCCTGATCTGATATGACCGAGCAATCAATGGTAACCATTTATAAACAAAATAAATAAATAATAATAATACTAATTTCTACTATTACTGTTATAATCTGCAACCAATGACAACCATTTATAAACAAAAAAAATAGTTTCAATTTCTACCGTGAATTTCAAGATCTTGTCCATCTCTTTAATACGTGAATTCGGGAAAATCCTTTCTTATTGCACAATATGTAGATCATTAGAGAAACCACTAGTCCAAATGTCAAGTTCGTATAAGTTTTGTATTTTGGCGCAAATGTTGTATATTTAAATTTGATTTTGCTAGATAGATGGCGCCACTGTTGTATTCTTACATTTTACAACCCCCTTATTTTCCATTTTAGTGGTTGAATGTAAAAAATTGTTTTCTTAGCAGACATTTACGTCATAATAGCTATCAGTATGCCAAATGTCAACCAGATCCGTCCAGGGGTTTTGGATGTGTGTTGATAGATCAGTCAGTCACCTTATTCTTTTATATATTACTAGCTGATCTCGTGCACTTCGTTGCCCGTTTAATGTACCAACTCTATATGACTCGAACTTTGTACAATTCGTTGTTTAATATTCGGTGTATGGTATTTCAAAATGTATCTTAACTTTTCCGATTCCCAGAATAAAAATTCTGATTCGCAGCAGTATATTATCACGTAGGCAATCTACCTACGGTAGATCGCGGACCCCGTGCTGTTTGTACGTACGTATATGATTTAACTATAAAATATCAAAGTTATACCAAGTTTGTCGTATTCCATCTATGGTAGATTAATATAATCAATTAATACAAAA
>NC_042494.1:69013281-69056843 GCF_005508785.2 Acyrthosiphon pisum | reverse complement strand
TGTATATTTTGTGTGCATATTCAGTAATAAGAAATTTAAGCTGTTTTGAACAATTGATATTATGTGTCTTACCTATCGTATAAAAAAAAACCAAATTTAACCATTCCTAAATAAGTCAGTCTTCTTCCCAGAGGTTTAATCTACACACAAACATTCATACCAAGCTGAACCCGTGCACTCCGTTGTCCGTAAAAAATTGCAACTTAAAAAATTATGATTGTTCAACTGTTTTTGGGTGTAACTTGCTGCAATGTTCAATAACTTGATTTGGTGCTAACTTGTACCTGATCTGCCCAAATAACCAATGGAAACCAATAATAAATAAATATTAATTTATACTGTAGACTGTAGCCAATGGCAACTATTTAAAAAATAAATAAAAATAAAATTTCCAATTTCCATCGCGAACCTCAAGATCCCTGTTTGAGCACCTCTTTAAAATGCAAATTTTGAAAAATCCTTTCTTAGTGCGCCTATACATAGTAATAAGAACATTTACTGAAAATTTCATATCCATAGCTTCAGCAGTTCCGGCTAAGCGATGATGAATCACCCAGGACAAGTCTTTTTATATATAAAGATATAGAGATTATTTTAATAAAATATGCGCAATGATAATAAAGTCTAAGCAACGGCCGCACATGTGAACAACAAATTGCTGATTTGTGATTTACCTTGATGCACACCCACGCCACCCACGCCCTTGCCTCGTAGGTAATATTCGGGAAACATCCAATGAATTTCATGAGACTTAAAAGTTAAAAGTAACGAGAATCACAATTCAAAAATATACATAAACGAGGAATTTCATGGCAATACTCGCAGGGCACAAATGCACAATAATTTTAAGCACCCTCAAACGGTGACGCAAAAACAATAATGATCCTGAACCGCTGTCCATCAAAAATCGGACGGTTATTACAGTTGGTGGTCCTTGAACGACAAACAGGAAATATCGTGGTTACCAGATTTTTTGTGAATTAGATAAATCCATAATATGGATAAGTTCGAGGCTCCACGAGGGAGGGAGTGGGTGAATGACTATAGGCGGGAATCCATTGACATTTTTTTTTTGTTGGGGCGAGGGTAGGCTAAATTAACTAAAAAAACTTTATTCAAATAATAATAAGATAGAAATCGAAACAAAAACTTCATTGAGTCGCATATTTCATTGAAATGAATCATAATATATTTTAACAGTTATATGTACACATAAATAAAACAAAAAAAAAGACCATTAAAAGAATATTATAATTTATTCAATTCATTGTAAAACAATTGTTCTATTTTTTTTTTGCAAATTTGTTAATGATGGAGCATTGTCAATATGTTTTACAATATGTTTTTCGATATTATATGTATTGCAATTGTGTTAAAACGATTTTGAAGCATATATGTTTTTAACCCCAAGTTTTTTTTAGTTGTTACTGGTTATACCTATAAGATAATACCGCGGCTGTTGATATCTATTAGACGAAAGTCCTATTATAGAACATTAGAACAACTCGAGCCATCAAAGTAATGTTACAACATTATATAGTAATCTAAATTTTTTTTTTCATAATGATATAAAATATGTACAATACAATTAGTAAATATATATCATATATTTTCACATGAAACACAACATAATTTGGGGGAGGGGGGCTAAGTCCCCCCTACCCCCCCCCCCATTTCCACCTATGTGAATGACCTTGAGCACAGGCTCTTGAGGTGTCTTCACAAAAATTATAAATAAAAAATTAACTGCACATTACTATTAAAATAAAAATTATGCGTAATATATGAATAATTTAATGTTAAAATAAATATCATATTTTTTAGCTTAAAATATATCTTGAAAAATATAAAATTCGCCAGAAACTAAAAAAATATTGATTTTCAATATATTTTTTTACTAATTTACCAACTTTATTATATTGTTATCAAATATAAAATTTATATACATTTAATGTATTATAATAAAATTGAGTCATTTTTCGTGTTGTGAGCATTTTAGTTTCTGAGCATGATTTAAGATATAGATTTTTAAATACTATCTTATATCGTGGTCCTGAGTGAAGCGATGAATGTATTGATTGTTTTTATTTTTGTGCCTATCATCAGTAAAAATGTTTAGATTTTTATCTTTGTGGGTGATTCCTGGTAGCGAATTGGATGAAAAAAATTACACTCGCTCGGGTTTGCTCCGTCGCGTGATCATAGGATTTCTATTATGAGTACCAGCTATATTACCACTGAATCAACGCGGTCGTATTGTATATTTGTATACATTTGAATAATGATGCATAATATTATCATTATTTATTTTTTGTCGTCGTTTAGTATTATTTATATAGGTATATCTAATATTTTGTTGTAGACTTGTAGAGGTTATTATATCGTAGTTGGCGAAGGTTGCCTAACCAAGACGTCTGTAAAATCATGACAAAATAGTTATCTTATTAATAGTTATTTTGTCATGTGTAAAATAACGAAAACAAAAGCGCAGCGTCACGATTGGCGCGAAAAACGAAGATTTTACGTCGTGCTTGAAGGAAAAATGTCGTTTATACATTATTATATATAGACCATAATAACATAATCGCGGTTACTGTACTGATACTATATTATTGTATTATTATGTAAAAACATAGGTACCCACCTCACTTCAGCCGTATCTATCTAAGTCGTATCTATCTCTTCTACCTCGAACAACGATTTTTCATATATCTACTAATGCTACTACATACTGTCTATATATAATATACACATGCTCCTTGGAGTCGGCGACGGTTATCGTTTCCAAATAGGCATCTGTAGGTCCACAGAATAAATTTACTTTAAATTTATTCTATGTCAGGTCTGTACTCTGGTCGCTTTCAAACATTTTTTTTACTTCTTAGTCTTAATATTGAAATTCCAGAAATATATATTCGTATAATACTATACTGTCTTAATAATTTATTTTAAACAATGAAATATCAAACATACCTGAGCTTATATTTTTTATACTTAAGATAATATAATAACACTATAATATTGATCGTGAAAAAATTAATGACTATCCGCCATTATTCGGGTGTGCATTAAATGTTGGAAAATTATTCGTTCGGAACCGTGTTTTTGTGGAAAAATATTCCTTTGTAACTGTACCGACTATATTAAAATATATATAATATAAGTTATAACTATATATTACAATCGTATATACTTGCTCAGAAACTTATTTTCTTGAAAAATATTTAATTGGAAATTTATTATATGATTGGATTACCCGTATACCGCGGTTGTGCGTTTTCTCAAAATATGTTTCTGATCTAATACTATTAATCCAATAAAATACGTTTTCAAATAAATACAATTCCGTATATCTAAATGATTTTTTTCCAATGATTTAATTTCCAAACATATATAATATCTTCAAGTAAATACTTTTCAAACGAAATACGTTTTGGAAAAAGAGAAAGAAAATACTTTTACGACAAAATACTATATTTCTTAATCAATACAGTAGTAAATAAAATTTAAAAAAATATATTTTTATTTTCCAGCCAATTATTTACTAATAAAATAAAATGCATACATGCAAATTAGATGTACTGCAATAGTTGGACGTGGTGACGTAAGAGAAGATATCGTTCTGCAGTAACACTTTACCTATATAAAAATTGATCGATCCGATTCAACTGGTTTTTTTATTTATAAAACTTATAATTATTATCACTTATCAGTATTAAAAAGTGGGTAAGTGGGTAACTCTCTGCTGTACATTACGTGTCTAGAGATTCAGTATAATAGATATATTAAATTTGAATTAAATTATATACCATTATTGTACACAAAAAACGATTCTGAGCGAAAACGGTCTGTACACTGTCAGCCTATAATATATAATTATATTTTTAAGGGCCGTTCTTATAGTTCGATAAAGTGTCTGTTAAAGCAGGATTTTATCGAAAACCAATTGTATTTTTGTTTTTACGGAAAGCATACTATTGGGAATTTAAAATTTGACCTTCCTCCCGAATACACCAACTAGAGTCACTTTCCCACCGGAAAATATATACTGGAATTGGAAATTGAAACTTTATTTCTACTACTTATCATGTACACACACAAATACAAAATTAAAATAAAATACACATCACTGTAAAGTCAATAGATATTCATTGCTCCATTCCGAATCTAAAATATTCAAACTATGGATTTAAATTTTTTTTTTTGAAATCACAAAAAGTTATCATGGGTGTTCCCTATCAATATTTGAATAAAACTACTCTGCAGTATGTATTGTGTACACGCACTATTAAAATATTTATGGTTGACATCAACGTAAAGTATTGAAACTTTTATTTTAAAAATTAAATATAAATCGTAAAGCCTATACTGCATGTTGTATAATAAGCGTATAAAAACGATTTTGAAAATTTTTGAATTCACGATACACTTCTATTAAATCCGAACCTTTAAAATTTACATTTATTTATCTAAAATGGAATAATTTAATTAAATAATTTTAAAAAAGGTTAATGTTTAATATTATGGTTATGTTGAAAACTAAGCGTATGTTTTATAAATTATATATTTTCTAAAGTGAAAAATGGATGATATTTCGTTTTGTTTTGTACCTATACAGTAAATCAATACTTGGTTGGACGTGATATTATTAAAATTGAATTAGGCTCGTAAAAGAGTGGCGTGAGTGGAAAACCATTTTTCGAAAGCACAGTCAATCGCTATATCGGTATCGTAAACGATATTTTATTACAATTATTATTATAGGTATTTGACGTCGCGTTGACATAAAAATCGCATTATACACACATCATTGGATAAACCCCGCAGAGGAAGAAAGTTTTTTTAGTCACTATTTTAGTCGTACTGGATATGTTCACAGAAATGGTAGAATCTATATATATTAAGTGAATTCCCATGTATAACATTATACATCGTTATGTAATTACTCTACAAGTATATTTAAAAAAAAAAACCGTGATTTAAGGTAGTACCTATTAAATGCCGTTAACTGTTCAAGCACGGTTCATTAGTTTATAAGGAAATGAGATAGAAAAATATAAAATGGTAAGGTCGTGTTCGTAATAAGTAATAACTAATAATTAAATTTAGTGAATCGTACTAGGATGCTGCATTAAAACATCTTTAAAAACGTGTTAGGCGTTTGTGCTCGACGATGAGTATTATCAAACGTAAATAATATCGCGTTGAAGTTGTGCCAGGAATATAATAATATTATGTATTCCACGACAGCGTCACTATAGTCACTACGGTGTTAAAATAATTGCATATTTGACGAGCACATAATATTATAGCATTATATATTTATATATTATAATATTTATATAATATTTTAATAGTAATATTGTTATATTTTAAATTAGTTATACTTCTACTATATTATTATTTAATCTTGCGGGCCACAGGTGGGCGGTGGCTAAATTAAAAAATTGCTACCATTGCGTTGGTTTATCATAATTCGTAGGTGACATTATTATGCGACATTGTAATATTATATTGTATTTATATAGTAAAATATTCTAAACATTAATCGTCTATAACTTTCTTACTTCTGCTTATTTTTTTAGTAAATATACCTAATCATAATAATGTTAATATTTTGTTTATTCTAAAACTGTTGAATAAACTTGTTTCATTTGATTGACCTCTAATATAAGCACACAAAAACAGTCATTTTCAAGTTTAAATAATTCAAATCTATAAAATGTGCTTATATCAATATAATATAATGATTTATAGGTATATTACCTACTTAGTACTATTGTTCAGTGCTCACATAGATAATCAACGAATGTTTTCAGCTAATACGATTATTGATAGTGGAAAAATAATAAAAATAATTAATAACAGGAAACTGCGTGTTTTGGAAAGTAAAATTTTAACTAAGAATATAGAGATAAAAATATCAAATATTATGAATATTTTGAATTAATTAAAATCATTAAATATGTGTCTATATAATATGTTCTTGCATACTGCAGGCATTTATAATTTTTATTCTACCTTTTTTCTCAATAATACCAATGATTGATACAGTGTAAGGATAACGGCAAGGTGAAGAACAAACAATACGAATCGTATAAGATGATATAATGTCTACCGGATATGAACTCTGCGGGGTCCTTATTCAGTTTTCAAATCAAATGACCGTGGTACTCAGGAAGTTTTGAACCTCGGTAAGCAACGCAATATTTTCTTTGTTAGACTTTAGATAGTGCTACTAAAAAAAAAAAAAAACGATTCTCAATCTATTAATTATTCTAAACCTAATTTTTTTTCAAGAATATGTTTTCATCCATTGATTTGAAATATTAATAATAACATAAAGTATCCTTAGAAATGTATGCTGCTCCATCCATATCCTTCGCTCGGAATCATTTTTCGTATACAATTAATTCAAATTGAACATATATAATTACACTGATCTAATCAATGACAAGGCACAATCGTTACCTATACTTCAGGCTTCAGCTATACAGCAGAAACGATTTTCCTGCAGACACTGCAGTATTGAAGGCAAGTATTTGTACAGTATACATTAAAATATAATTTTTGAAATTAAAATTATTGGTCTATTATAAATATTTATGATTGCATAAAATGAACATATACTTAAAAATATTAAAGCCTAGGTAAAATTCAATAAATCGTAGGTATATAATTTAAAACTAACACTTTTTTAGTTGAAATGCTTTTAGTAGGAACTTACAATTATTTATTTTAGCAGAAATACATTTAAAAAAATACATAAAGTCGGGAATTTTGGAGACAGTAGCTTTATTTTTGACAAGTGAATTGGGGATTTGATTAGAAAATCATTATTTTTTTGTTTAATTAGCCAATTTTGATAACATTTGAAGTTCAAATGTGAAAATAATGGTGACCATACATTTTTATGCTATTTAATTTTGATAGGAATAAAACGAATAATATATGAGGAATATTGATTTTACATTTTTAAGCCTAAGGAATACAATTTTTGAACTTTTAACAACAAAATGTTATTCAAATTTTTTCAAAATGTTAATTTTAAAAGATTATAAAAAAATTGTACCTACGTATTTTTATATTTTAAAATTGTTATAAGAACTCAATCAAATTAGACATTTTCTACCAGGCACTAACCGCAAAGTTGAAGAAAGAGATCATAATTTATTCTAAAATAAATATATTTCTTCACTATAATTATTATATACGCTTAGAATCTAAAATAGTTAAGGCTTATACGTTTCTATAATTAATAGCTTATTACTTAAATCGGATACTGTTATTAACATGATAAATCTTGGTTATTTTGTTGTAAATTAAAAAGACAAAGTTACGGGGACTTAAGATATATTCATAAAAAGTCAGTTTGAATTTAAATAAAACATCATTCATATATTTGTATAATTTATGCGTTTAATGATTCATAAAACCATGAATGATTTTGATGTAAGCAACAAAATATTAGCCTCATAACACTTGTATATACCAATTTACCATACATCTACACTATAATATAGCAATAAATCATAATATATACATTATTATTGATTATATCATACACATATATCAATGATCAATATTCAGTAAGTATTACTATTTATTAGTTTTTATTGCATCATACGAATAATGAATAATATGTTCTAAATAATTTGTAGTAAATATCAAGTTTAAAATAAATCAGATAAAAAGTATATTATCAACGACTCGCTGAAAAATGATAATTTCTTTTATGCACAAACAAAGTCCACACTTCTTTTAGTTCCGAGTGGAGTGATGATAATTGTATGTATCGGTTTTACAGTGATGTGGTTTTTGTCCGACATCAACTTTGGAAGCGTAAAAATACGTAAATCTTCAACTTTAAGAGAGTGATTTCTGGTAATAAATCAGGTTTAGTTGGTATTATTCTATTCTATTTTTCTATAGAGACTTGATTTTTACCATTTTTAGCATTGTCTATATACATTTTATAAATTAATGTATTTATGTGTATAATTACGGCAGTTACAAAAGGGTAGAAACGAAACTAGTTAATTAATACAACAGTGTAAACTGTAAACTAACAATAATTTGATAGTCACAATTACATTTGTTTTATATTATAAAATATTTTAGATCTTTTTGATCTATATATTAGCAATAAACATTTTTTAATTTTAGATTCTTAACGTAACGATGAATATATTGATTTTATAATGCTAGTATGTATTTATTTGTTTTGCCATTTTAATTTTGATTTTGATTTTACTGAGGAAGGAGTGTCCAGTGAATTTTAAAACTAGGCTTAAAAATTTACAGTAAAGTTAAATATTCACCAAAAAATTTTTATTACATGGAATGGGATGTGAATAGACAGTTTTGGGCACCGTCCATGTGATTTTGATTTTGCGGAGGAAGGTGTGACGTGTGAATTTTAAACTTGGCTTATATATGCGTACGATATGCTAAATATTCACAAACAATTTTAAAAATGTTAATTTTACCATCGGGGTTTGGCGAGACCTGTTACTGTCTCTTTCTGTATAATATTTGATGTATATTTTATTATGTAAGGTAAGGAGTTTAGAGGGAATTTCGAAACCAAATATCTTGTAAATTTATAAGAACGACAAATAAAATATTCACAAAAACAAAAAATTTGAAATATGTCAATTTTTTTACTAGGCAATAGATATTGAATTATGTGTTTATGTATGTAGTATGTACCTTCCATGTAATCGAGATTTTGTGGGGGGAGGAGTATCGTGCAAATTTCAAATGTTGGCTTACAAATACGTGCGGTGATATGCATGTTCACGAAACCAAATTTCAAAAATCTTAATTTATACTAGCGAAGGGCCGCTAGACTTGTTTCTGGCCCTTTCAAGGTATTTCTAACTATTTTTTTTTTAGAGTTTGTCAACATTTTTAGGCATTTAAAAAGCTCGAAAATTGTATAGGTACAACGTCAAAAAGAAATTTAAAAATGCATAGGCATCTAGTCATATCTTTTTAGTTTTTTTTATAAGAATTTAAAGATACTAAAAAGAATTTAAGAACTATTTTATAGGTAATTATTTTCTTATAACTACCTATTGTTATAAATAATTAGTGTATATTGTATTTCGTTGTTTTTCTTTTTAATTATTATTAATGAACGATTGTTATTATAAGGTATATAATATACCTATGTAATTGGGCCTGGCCCGTTTAAAACCTAAATAATAATTCCAAAAATATTATTCGTATTGACTTGAAACATTTTACCACTAGGTAAAATGTATTATTTACTGTATGTACTATATAGGCACACCGCACACAATAATATTTTCAAAATATTTAAATAAACGATTTATTTTACGAACGTGTTCGGTTTTCTACGATACGCACGTTGCGGGTTGAAATTTATTGCAAAAATAATAATCAATTTAAATAAAATATATCATGTACCTACTCCACAATACAGTTTGTTATATAGGTATTATGCAAAATTAAATTCTTGAAAAATCTTTTATTCGAATTTCAATCCACGCCTGTCGCGCTGGTATATTATAAATTAAACCTATTATTAATATATGTTATATAATATATATATATATAATTTATTTATGTATCATTTAAAAATATTAATATCTTTTATGTGAATTCTTCAAAGTCCAATAAAAGCTCAGTGGGGGTAAACACTCATTACAGAAATAGAATAACTATTACTGGTACTGGATTCTAGACTCTAGATATAACAATATATAACATATTAACACATATAATATATAAGTATATGTCATACTACATATGAGTAATGAGTTAGAACTGATACCTATACCGAGAAAAAGTCCTGTGGTCAACGTGCGACGGTTTAACCTGTTAACTATGTGGTCATCCATGGACGTCATTAAAATATGAAAAAGATTTAAACGACTTGTTTTACAGTATTTATTTGTTTTTTATGTAACTTAAATTAATTACTTCAAGCTGATACCTACTTACAGTTGGTAAAAATGTGCACAATTTTTTTGTTATGAAATAAATTACTATAAAGTTTCAACTACGAATATGATATTCACAAGACGTTCACAGATATTTTTTATACCAAAATTACTATTCTGTTATATTTACTATACCTATTAGGCAATACTGGAGTGACCATATGGTTGAAATATATACTAGGGTCTAGGTTATTGCGTATATTATAAGTATACCCTTTCAGCTTTCTCCATCAAGTATTTGATATAAACAAAAATATCAGCGCAAAGAGAGCCAATAATATTCAAGTAAGTATATAATATATTATAATAATATGGTACTCTAAATTCATATCTGTGATATCCCGTTGCGCAGCCATTTTGTTTCTGATGATAACAATCCGAGCCTATTAACCAATAACCCTCGTCCCCTGTATGTTTCTAGAAATATATATTTAATATTTATGTATATTTCTACAATTTAACAAATATATTCGAATTCTTTATGTACCTAATTTTTTCTACATTTTGCAGTAAATTAATTTTCGATTTGTTGTATTGTTTATCTAGTTTTAGACGTTTTAGTATTATAGAAGGTAAGTACCTATACTAAATATTTTGTACCCTCCTTTCAAAATAAACTAAAACTGTATAATGTTCCTGAAATGATAAATACAAATTAATTTCTTACAAAACAAAGGAAAGTTATTTTCTGCCTCGATGCATTAAAATATTTTTTCAAAATCAAAATTGAAAATTTGGATGTACCTTTGTATTTTTCGTTCCACATAATAAAACAATGACTAGTTCTCAATAGCCTTAAACATTGCTATTTTTAGCTATAAAATACATTCCCCACTCTGCTCGGAATTTAAAAAATAATTTATTATTATTCTAACACATGTATTTATATAAAATATAAATATATTATACAATATTAAATATGCGTATTAAACATTTTGGTTTGGTCAGATTTCAGATCATTATAACTGAGTATTAGGAATAGGTATTATCATTTAATTTATATATTTATATATATAATATGTATTATATGCATAAGTAATACATTTAAATTAACATTATACTTTTATAAATGTATAAATAAAGCCTTGTATATTTTACACACCATAATATCATATGGTTGCACTTATAATAATATTTATTTTATATAATTAAAACATTAATACAAATTCAAGGCAAAATATAAATTATTGATTTCGTACTTTTAATGATATAATAAATATTTTCGAAAACAAAATTATTTAATAACTTTCAAACATTTTTTTTTTTTGCGGTTTATATTATTATGTCTATAATTATAAATATAAGTGGCCAATGGCTATCCACCATTTTTAAGTGGTGAGGATTTCGAGATAACTCTTATAGACATCTCAATTTTAATTTATTATAAACTTTCTACAAAAGTCATATTATATTTATTAGTGCTCTTATTCATCTTATACTAGCAATGTTTGTTGAGATTTAGGACAGATATATCTGCACGAATATTACAAATCTATATAGGTCAATGTCCAATCGCGCATTTATATATTTTAACCTGAATATATGTTTTTATAGATCGGAATTAGAACACGAACACACCGGTTGACGGATTAATAATATATATATATATATATATATATACACACGTGTGCTATCTAACCGATGAGAAAAAAACCTGTTGGCGGTGAGCAGGTTTATGCGTTATCAATAAATCGTCCTAGTATACTCATAATAATAAATATGTATAGGTAAGTTCCTATCTAGTACCTAATACTGGGTGATTCTTTTAGTAAAAAACACTCATTATGCCTTGTCATTGATTAGATCAGTGTAATTATATATGTTCAATTTGAATTAATTGTATACGAAAAATGATAAACGAAAACGGAGAAGTGGACGAACATTTCGCGGGGTAACCCCGTACCACTCCACTCCGCTCATCTAAACTTTGAATATTTATAACTCATAAACTACTTGCCCCAAACTCGATTTTCATGTATCAAAATACTAAGAAAAATATTCTGCTTTGGAATATAAAATTAAAACCCAATGTTGTCATTCAAAAAAGTAAAAAACTTAAAAAATTATAAGGATAAAAAATATTTAAAAATATAATTTTTAAGAAAAACGTTGTTTTATAAGCAATTTGAAACTATGTAAAAAAATATTTTCAAAAAAATTTACACTTATTGAAATAATGAGTGTTGTTTGATAAAAGAATCACCCGGTAGTGGTTAGTGGAATATTATGGAAAGTGTCCTCACTCGAATGATCAAACAGAGTGAACTCACCAACTAGGGATGCCCACTGAGGTTTAAAAAATGTATCTGTCTTATTGTACCTATATTTAAAATAACACTCAATAATATTTAAAATTTTAAATACGAATTGTAAAACACTGATTCCCTACTTTTCTCTCGATTTTTTTTCCATCGAGGAACTTTCAGGTAACTATTTCTGAATATTTAGTGTTTACTATTTTCGGAATAAATGTATTTAAAATATTATTAAGAACATTATACAATTTTTTTCAATAAACGTGTTTCCATGCACTGAATTTGAAAGTGATTGAAAAAAATGTCGATATTTTATAGATTGTAAGTATTATACGGAAAAAACCGGGAAAAACTGTGATAGCCTCAATAGAAATGTAAAAAAACTACTGTTTTGATTTTTTCACAGTCAGTTTATAATAATATAATATACCTTACACAATGTTATATTATGACGTATTTTACATTGAATATGATGGGACAATCAAATTTTGGTAAATCAATTTTATCACGCTTTCAAATTAAGTGTCTTTGAACACGAGCATGGCTACATTGGCTACTAAATCACATTTTGTTCCTTGCGTTTGCGCACCCGCTGAACGTACTTGCGTGTGCGCATACATTCTTCGTCACTATATTATTATTATATTATTATGGTCTGAAAACAAGCGTTGCGTAATTGAGCGCATCGATGATTCGTACGATTAGAATGTTCGTCTAGACACCTGCACCGGGTCGATATTATACCAATATTGACAGATACCCGGCATATTGACTCGGCTTTAGTGTCTTGAAGTCTGCTGAGAATTTCCATTACATATAATATTATTTATTATTCTTTTACACGCGCACCTAAAACTTACTCGCTTTATTCTTCAACAGAAACGGTCAAATAATACAGACGGTGACACGGTGTAGAGGGTGCAGCTATGCGGTTTGGGACGTCGTCATTTAAAAGAGCGTAGGAATTGACGCTGTGGTGTTTGTGTTGGTGGTAGTGGTGGGGTGGTTGGGGGTCAAGTAATGCTCGGAGAGGTTCAACAAGAGGGTCGCTATATATACCATGCATTTTATCTTGTTTTTAAAAAAAAATATAAAATTAAAAGGAATGGTTTTTTTTGTGTCCAAAATAAAAATGGTCCAAGTCATAGTACTTATCTATATTATATATTATTATAATAGGAAAGCTTTTACTGAAAGATACAAACTACAATACATAAACGGTCAAGATTTCGTTGGAAATCGGAATCGCCGTCGTCGCTCCTGCAAATGTGCGCTTGTGCGACATTAATGTCATCTGAAAATATTATTAATTGCAAATATCAAACAAAATGGTCAATTGTTGACAGAATTTGGAGAAAATTAAAATCAAGGAAGTAGGATGTAGGCAGTCCTTTTTTTATTTAATTCATAGTTAATTTAATTGTACCTGCTAATATATTAAAATGATATAATAAAGAAATAAAATTGTATTTATTCTTTTCGGGAGCCTCGTCGACTCATTGAACAATTCGGTCCCTAGGCCTCTAAATACCTTAATTTGTACTTGCGTTATCACACGTGTCATGATATTCACTACCTATCTAAAATATATGCACAATCGTGAACAATTACAGCAATATTACTTGTATTATATTATTATTTTATCCGTCGGATCGTGCGTCATTGTCGACACGCGCGCAAACATTTTACTCTGTCGGTGTCCATCCGGTCGGATCGATTCTGTTCTCACATGATCGACAACAACGACACAACGACAACGACAGTACGCGCGTATGTAATTTATCATGTGCAAGTGTGCGACGGTGAGGGAAAGACGCGGGAACTGTGAACTCGGTACGGTGAGGTATAATAATAATAGTAAAAATAATATATATATATTATATTATAATATATTATTTTCGTGCGTGTTATTGTTATTGTTGTTGTTGTTGTTGTTGTAGTAGTAGTTGTAGTGGTACACGACGTGTGGCGGTAATAGTGGTGGCAGTGACTAGCGGCGGCGGCAGCTGTGGTGGTAGTGGTGGTTGCTCGCCGCCGCCGTAGACGCCACCACGACGCGGTTCTCCACGTTCGGTGAACGTAGTCGCACACGGCACACCCGCAGTAACTGGCGTCCGCGTTCGAGGTGTCCTCTCAGTGCTGTGACTGGTGCCGTGCTATGCGTTCGCCGACGGTCATCGTTTCGGGTGGTGCACGGGATCGTCATCGGTGCTGCCAGTAACGGCGTTTGACCGCTGTGAAGTCGACCGTGTTTCACCGCGCGGAGTAGTAGGCGCGCGCGCCCGCGCACACGTACGCTACAACTATTATTATATATTTCGTATTTTTGCGCGTTACGCGCGTGGTTCGCTCGCACGTATTATAATAATAAACATTATATTAATATAGTACGCGTCATATTCGAACGAGATAATAAGAAAAGCAACGGCGACGGCGTCTGATTTTATATGATAGCGCAGCGGTAATATCAATAATACCATCATTATAATACCTGTGACAGAGCTTTTAACCATATAATATAGCGCCGAATATGGCCGAGACGGTGATAGTTTCGGACGACGCGACGGCGACCAGCACGTCGGCGCTCGTCGACCAAATAATCGTGGCAAAGACGTTCGCCATGCTCGTCCTGGGCCTGGGTTCGTTCGTGCTGGGCGTCGTGCCCCTGAAGCTGACCAAATGGTGGCGGATGGACCCCGCGGCTGCCCCGCCATCGCACCAAACCGGCGGTCACTCGCACGGAGGTGACTCGGCCACCGGTTCACCGGCCGTATCGCTGCTGCTGTGCTTCGGCGGCGGCGTGCTCCTGTTCACCACGCTGCTGCACCTGCAGCCTGAAGTCCGAGAGGGCGTCGGCCGGTTGCAGAAGTCCGGACAGCTGCCTAACGGACAGGGCACCGAGCACCTGGGAGACCTAATATTCTGCGCCGGGTTCTTCATGGTGTTCATCGTGGACGAGATTGTCCACTCGGTGCTGGACCGGTGCGCGGCCAGCCACGTGGACCGCAGCTCCGCCGAGGAGGTGCTGCACCGGTCGATGAGCCTTAGGCGGCGGACCATGTCCATACCGAGGGCCTCGCTGGCCGGCAGTGGTGGCTCGCCCAGCTCCGTTCCGTCAGTGACGGGCGGCATGTCGGTGGCCAGCAACAAGGAGCTGCTGCAGAACGAGGTACCGTGCAAGCCACATGACAAGCGGTACCGGCCGGCGGCCTGGGATTCCGGTGGCACGGCGCCGTCGTCCACGCGGTTCGCACACCACCAGCAACGGGTCGGCGACGATGACACCGAGAAACAGATGAAACTGGAAAGCGGCGGCGGGTCCGGAGGCGTCGACGGTGGCCACTCGTTCCGTGGCCTGTTTGCCGTGCTAGCGCTGTCGTTTCACGAGGTGTTCGAAGGCCTAGCCATAGGGCTTGAGGAGCGCGTCGACAACATGTGGTATCTGTTCATCGCCGTGGCCACGCACAAACTGGTCATCGCCTTCTGCATCGGCCTGGAACTAGCCTGGTCTAAGACCCGGCGGCCTGTACTCGTCATGTACGTGGCCACGTTCGCCGTCGTCACGCCTGTGGGCATTATAATCGGAATGGTGCTAGTGCAGTGCGGCACCGGCGGTACCGTGGACGGGTCTCCCGGACGCGTGGCCGTCATACTGCAGGGACTGGCGGCCGGCACGCTGCTATACGTCGTGTTCTTTGAGGTGCTCGCCAGGCACAAACAGTCGGGATTCTTGCACCTGTTGTCCATAATGTTCGGATTCAGTATTCTGCTCGTATTGCAAATGATGAGTGAGTATAGCACATTATAACGTCCTTAAAATCGATATTTTCGTACCTAGTACTGTAGGTACCCACCTAAATAATAACTATATAGGGTTGTGTGGTATTTAATGTATTACAAAAACCTTATATAAATGCATTAAAATCTCAAAAATTCAGTATTATATAGAAATGTATAATGCACTGCATCAAGTTTTACGTGAGATTCATAATTTAATAAATACAAGTACATCTCTCAAGTGTAAAATATTTATAAGTTGAAAATGAAAAAATAATATTCTTAAAATAAATGTATGTAAAAAGTTATAATTGACAAAAATCTTAAAAATTTCGAAAAAGTATTAAAAATGGAATAATTATCTAAAAAGACCCTAAAAACACGGGATAAATCAAAAATTGAATTCAACACTACCTCATTCTAGCTTTGTGCAGTTAAGGTAGCCTATGTTTTACAGTACCTAAGTTAAAAATACTTCATTTTTCTTCAAATTCAGAGTCCTAATAATACTCATGGGACTATAATGAAATTAAGATTTAGATGCGTTGGTATGTTTTTATTCGCAAAATCCCTTTACGAATGTGCAGATTAGTTATAATATCCACAACTTGCCTCATAATATTATGTTGATGTAAATAATTTATTTTTTTATTTTTCGTGTTGTTACTACAACTATATACTATATTAAGACGGAAAATGCATGTATCTTATGGTATATAATATTATTTAAACGAAAGTAGTAGATTATCATCTTTGCATCATATTACGTATATATTACGCTGTAAATGTCGATTTTATAAAATCGTTGTTATCTGTCGCTATGACGAAAACAATTTTGAAATGCTACATGGATATATATTCAAAAATAAGACTACCAAAACAGATTTAGCTTGTATACATAAAAAGTAACATTATTCGATCTGATTTTTTAAATTATTCGCTTGATGATAGCTTGGAAAATGTAATGGTATAACTGATAGCTCATCGTATATTTTTATGGCATATCTTAGCATATATTTGAAAAAAACTAAATGCATATTCTACTATTTTATATTGCATAATATATAAAGCTGAAAATACTTACTATTATAGATAGGTACCTATTATAATATTATGATATTAAGCGAACCACATTCGTCTCTCTTTCTCTCTTATAATATACGTGTATTTATGCGAACCACACTTATATACCTACAACAATATAATGTACCAACAATGTAATAATATCAACAATTGCCGTGAGCTCATTGTATAAGCTATTGCAGCGCTGTTTACGTTTTTCTAATCCCTTATTGGACGGTGATAGCGGGGTAGCCAGGTCTATTGTACTTACATAATAATATACATAATATGTCTTGAGATTATAATAACACTTATCGCCATAAGTTCGATAACTATATAAATACACATTGTAGGAACCTGTAATATGCCTGTATACTGTACAAATATATTATAATATAGGTACGTTTACCGTACTTCGAAACCCTTTTATAATAAGGGTTTAGGGTGTCGTTCTAACCCAATTAATACTCATCACATGTATTTATCACTTACAGCTCGCCAGCAAGTGTTTACTTAATATTCTGATGTCCAGAGGCGCCGGTATATTTTGAAACGCCTACCTATTGGATAATATGACATAATATTATTGTTTTTAATGCAAAGCACCCACGACCCACCCACAACTCACCCACAAGTACCTACGTACGAAATTCTCAGACTATTAATTTACATATTATTAATTTGTTATAGGCAAAACCTACTTTCGGTGCTTCTGCGGCTGTTCCTTTATATGTTCATATGTTTATGTTCCTTTATATTATATATTTATTGTAATATGTACGCGTATTTATGTCTATAACCATTGCACCATATTACAACGTATATTATTATTATTACTATATATTATTACTTATCAAGTTGATATTTATTTTCTAATCGGAAATTTCTAATTACGTTTTGGTTGTATACCTAGTATAGATGAATAATTTTTAACTTTGATATATTCGATCAAAATATTTATAAAGTAGCTTATGTAATTTAAATACCTATTAAGTTGAGTATGCCAGAAAGTAATTCATTATGTTATAACGATAACGGACTATGATAGCGGTTATCAAACGTTTTTGTTCGTAGAGCCTTTTAATGGCTTAGCGCATCGAAAACTAAAAATGTCAATTCTAATTAAA
The DNA here is from genome assembly GCF_005508785.2 of Acyrthosiphon pisum. NCBI lineage: Eukaryota > Metazoa > Arthropoda > Insecta > Hemiptera > Aphididae > Acyrthosiphon > Acyrthosiphon pisum. The sequence goes on along the minus strand of NC_042494.1, from coordinate 69,038,651 downwards.
ATCAGATATGTATTCGTGGAGCCCCAACACAATTATTAGCTCCGTGAAGCACAGTTTGAGAACCGCTTGTCTATGAAGCATGACCTGCAAGTTATTTACACTACTATCAATATTATCATTTATCATCCTACCTTGAATTGAGCTAAAGACTAAACGCTTTTTATTGTTTTGTTAAAACATTAAAATGAGGTTAAACAAAATAATGTAAATACAAAGATAATAGGTACTAGTCTACTTACAATGCATGTAATAATATTTTTAAGAGATGGCATAATACTCTAAAGACGATAATGAGTAATTATTAAAAAATAAAAGATTCTGTAAAACTTAATAACACATAACATCAAAAATGTATTATAATTATTTTATTTGTATATAATAATATGGTTAGCATAAGTCAAAAGGATCTAAATGTTATTAGTTAAAACGAAATTGATTAGGAATGATTAGTATTATGGACAGTACTGTAGGTAGTTAAATAAACCACTTATAATAAACAAATTATGTAGTGTATTACACACAAATAATATGGACCTTGCAAAGTTGCTTATCATTATTAGTTCTACAATCATTAAGTTAGAAATTGATGACCATTTAGCGGTTTGAACTTAATTTTAATATACGTGAACTCAAGAACGTCAAGACTTTCACGTCTTGTTTTTATTAATTATATTTGTTAAAAAAAACCGGTTCATTTCAAAAACAACATATTATTTAAAACGTCCTATAGGCCTCATATGATAAGTATGATGAGAAAAAAAAATAAAATTTTCACCACGTAAACTTGGTCAATAAGAACCTACTTACGCCTAAAGAAATCTCAGAATATTTATTTGGCTAAAATGCACGAGACACCGTTAATCCAAAACAATCTTAAATAGTTTTATGTTTAGTAAACATTTAAATTCGTAAAATATTTATATTTTGCCGTAGGTGTAGTAAATTAGGACACTACAATTCCTGCAGAAAATTATATCAATAACTCTAAAATAATTTTAAATGTAAAACATTACTTTAATATTTATCATACTCATATTATATGTTACTAAAAATCTATAAGTACACATTTTTTTTTAAGTACAAAAATCAAATTATTTTAAAGTTGAATTTAATTGCTGAATAAAAATGTACACTATGTACCTACTTTTAACAAAGCGAAAGAGACAAAGTGTATAAATAAATTGTCTCTTAAGTACCTATATAGTTATAATTTGGACTGTAATTACAGACATTAATAAAGAATTACTTTTAACGGAGAAGTCAAAGTAGACCGATAACGGATGCTTTTATACTTTAAATTGAATATTAGGTAGGTTATAATAATTAATAGTATCATTATGAATAATAAATAGGTATGTACCTCCCTACTATCAATTTTAATAATAACAATGTTAATATTAATTTTTACGTAAAAACGAACCATTGAAATTGGTGAAACAAAACACTTCATAAGCCATGAGGATACTTTCTCACTCGCTGTAAATTAAGTAGCTAAGTTACAATAATATAAATTATTTAGAAATCGATTCTTAAATCACGTAAATCCACTAAGTAATCATGGACTTAACATAAAATAAACTCCCTGCAGGTGTCCATCTTGATATATACTTACTATTTACTAATAAAACAAAAACTATGTATGTATTATATACTTTTAAAGAGTATACCTACTGCATTCTATGTTTATTTTTTTAAATATTTTAATTATATTTTACAAGGAATTAAATTTAAAAATAAATAATACTATAGTATTATAACCATATTATATACCTATTGATTATTGTTATAACTAATAATATACATTCTGTCTTATTTAAGTATCTTTTATCTAGGAGCCTAGGACCTAGGTTCTTGATAAATATTTATTTTATTGTTTTATAGTATATACATTTATTTCTACTTTTATAAACAACGATAAAATACTTAATACAGTTAATATTTACCTAAGTGTTTCATTATTTTAGATTTTGATTTGTGAACGAAGCTAGGAATAATATATTGGTTTTACGATGATATAATATGTTTTAGGATTGATATTTTTTACTAACAAAATAATTGTTTCTATTATCAAATTTCAAACATTAAAATTTAATCCACAGAGGTGATCAATTATAAAATCCTCAGTTTTTTTAATTGAGAAAAATTAACAAAAAACAGTGGATATGTGAGAGAATTTATGTATCACCAGTTTTCGACAAAATTGATTTTGTTTTTATTCAGAAAGGATTAGTAGAGACTTAACATTTTTACCAATATTTAAATTAGTATTTTCTATACATTATTCATAATATTTGAAACGTTGACTTTTTTTTATTGTTTTCGGTTTATGAAGATAACATTTTTGTTTCTCGGTCAAAAGGGTTGAACATTTAAAAAAAGCTAAATTCCTTAAGTTGTTATTATAAAATATCAAAATATAATTTCACCATGTTTCCAAAAAATGTTGTTAACAAAGAATTCCAGTTTTTCCTGTTTATTTTTGTAATTTAAAATAAATACTTGTTATTAAAGTTTTCATCGTTACGTACATTTTTTTCCCCAGACAAGGAAATTTAACAAAATATATTTTAAATTTATTTTAAAGCTAAATTTTTTTATTGAACCATTCTATGGTACGGTGGTTTATAAGTTATAGTATGTAATATTATGCTTGTGACAAAAATGTTTTCAACGTATCAAATTAATAAAATACTAATGTTAACATGAATTTAATATAAGACGCAGCGCGCGGTGCCTGATGGACTTAATATTATATTTTGAAATATATGCTGATCCAACAGTTTTTATCACTGAGAACTGCTTATATTCGTAGAGCTACAAAGATTTATGGATTTATGATGAAAGCTAAAAAAATAAATCTTTATTTTGCATATATTATGGTTTTAAATGTTGGTAACATAAAAAAGGTATTAAAAAAAAAATCACGTGTCCATCTTATTGACTTAAAAACAACTATAGATAACAATATAGTTATTTATGTTTAAAAAATTGAATGTATATTGTTATTGTGGTTACTTATATTTTGTATCTTAAAAAAAGATTGACTACGGATTAGCTTGGTGACGAAAAACGCGATGGAAGAATAGATGATACTGTCAAAAATCGAAGAACTAGAATGGATAAATCCTTTTCTATCGAATATATTACTCATCACGTTAATATAACACGTTAAGAGTCACGGTCACGGCGGTCACGTTTTGTTCGCATGTACTTCTGCAGTGGCGGGTGGACGAATCGTAACAAAGAACTGTGACATAATGGTGAATTCACAAACAGTCAGTGTCCATCAATATAATAATAACGCATGCATTCGTTTCTTTGAACACATACTGTGCTTCTTGTGTTATTGACCACTATATAATAAGGAAGTGTATAGACGTTATATGACGGATATATTGTTGAACGTTTCCTCTACATATTCTCAACGACTTTCTACGCATTTTCCGCAGTTACCGAGTAATACTTGAAAACATATTCGGTCTTGAGTATTATCGAAGAAAAAGAAAAACAACTAAAATGTTACAAAATACAGTATGAAATGTATTACATTATGTGATATACAGAATACGAGATTCGTGTAAAATGACCAGTGTGATTTTTTAATCGGTTAAAAAACAATACCTGTAGGTACTGAAATTATTCTCGCGTGTTTCTTTTGTAAGCACATGCGGTTTACTGTCACACGCGTACCTGTTGCGTATATTGTACATATTATTATACTATATGAAGCAAACTAATTTTAATACGCAATACAGACTCCACAACCTCAACCATTGAGGTTAAGGATATATTGGGTTATTGACAATGATTCGCAACGGACACGCAGGAACTATGCGAAAGACAAAGACAATATCCGATAGCCAGTGTTCCATGAAAACCATTAAAAACTGTATAGTGTTAAAATTTTTCAATTTCATAACGCATTTGATTTTGCATACGGTACCTATGCGCTTTATAATTTGAATATAGGCTTAACCTTCTCATTTCAATAGTAACGACTAACAAATATCAATAATACTATATTTAAGTAATTTAACTATGAATATCTTATCTATTATCTATTATGAAATATAAATTATTTCATATAATATCTTCTCGTCTTCTACTATGTATAAAAAAACCATAGCACGGTACTCGATATTTGTCCTCTTTAAGGGAAATCTACAAATCATAAATATGTTTTTGTTAATAAGTAACCATGACAACGAAAACCTTAATAAAAAATCAGTCAGAAACAAAACATTTTATATCCACCCCAAAAACATATTTATGTTAAAACATGTTTTATACATATTTACATATTCCACATATTATTATTAACGATTAGTACCTATTATTGCCAAGTAGCCTATACAAAAATACTGAGCCTAAAAAAATTGAGTGTAATACAATTTCAAAGCTATAAGTCTTATGTGTTTTTAAAATTACAGAATATATTAAATTTAAGATTCAAAGGACGGGGAAGGTTCTGGTTCTGCGTTTGCTGGTGGGTGGTTGGACATCAAGTAATCAGTTTTAAACAATGTATTTATTATATACATAATACATGATAGACACATTTATGAAAATAAAATATTAAATTATTCCTGGATAGTTCTTTAAATGTGATTGATATTGATATTTTTAATTTAAAATTCTATTTGTAATTGTTGGATATGAATGTGTATGTTTAGTATTTGCATTTTACCCACTTGTAATTATTCTATGCATGAATACTTTGGATGGCATACTATAGTTAATATGTAGTTTACTGTTTAGAAAAAAATGAGTGTAATTGTTTTTACTTTTCCTTGTTATCTGCACGTGACCAGACGTTTCACGTATAGAGTCATTTTTTATTTCACCAAATATTACACCTGTTGACTACTTCCCATAATTTTTTTTTCGAATATTTAAAACTTATTTCAACAATATAATCGGTTTTTGCTAATTACAGTAGTTTACACTTTTACAGACTAACAATTTGACTAAAAAATGTAAATCTTAGTAAAATTATACTCACTAAGTATTGATTTAATTTTGTAAATTATTAGGAATAGCAATAATTAGCCATAATTGATATAGGGACTTTAAAATATCATGATTAAACAACTATGAATAAATAATTAGTATTTAGTTACACAATTTATTTAAAAACGAGAACATACAAAATATTAACACTGAACATGGAATTTGTAAAAAAAAATATATAAACATAAAACGATAGTAGGTACAATAGTACAACACTTCTTTTAAAGTGATTTATATTATTTTTAACTCACTGTATTTAAATTCTAAGGACATAAGGGTTATTGACCATTTTATAGACATTTAAAAATTCCACGCGCGTAGATTGATGAGTGAGATGATATACATCTACTTAACATAATAATACCATATTATATAAAATGATATAATACCTATATATATGTTTGTTATATTCTCGTATAGAATTCATAAATTCAAAATTAATTTCAACAAAATACGCGTATATACTATATATCTACTGTAGTTAAGGGCCTTTGGTATAGTTATTAATTAAACACAGTATGTGTTATTCGAGTAAACAAACAAAGTAATTTGAACACCAACATGAGGAAATGGATATTACTACTGGTGGAAGATATACTAATAAAATATATTAACATGTACCTTTCAAAAATATTAATATCCATACACACTGTTTAATTTAGAGGTATTTGACATGAATATTAAATAATACGGGTTTATTATAAATTGCATTTTATATTATAAGTATTATACCTAGGTACCTACCTGTTATAAGATTCTAGATAATAATTATCATTTTAGTTATGATGATTATATTTTTCCGGAAAACGACTTTTGGCTTTGTTACAGAAATCGAAAATTTAGTGATGGAAGTATCAAGTAACCTTGTGTAGATTGAAGCTGGATATATTCAAGTTGTACTTAATACTAGCAATTTTCGGAATTCCTTAAGATTTCGTAAAAATCAAAATAAAATTGGTGTTAATGTTTAGGTAAACAACAGTATTTAATCAAATCAAAACTATTTTTTCGATTATCGATTTCTACTCAAAATATTTTTTGGAATTCAAAATTCATATTTTTTTCAAATTTAAATTCATCCATCTCAGACTCTAATCATGGACCATTAGATTTAAGTGTTTAAATTTATTGTCTGCATACTGCAACGATAAACAACTAAAGATTTTTAATAAATAACGTATATATACTTACGTATCAATCTAACCTAACCTATACAAACTACACAAGTGGGCAGTGCCCTTGGCATTTCGGTTGATTGTTTTTAAACAATTGTTATTAATATAACAGTCATATTATTGGTAGCTCATCAGTCATCACTCGTCAGTTCTAATTACAGCCATTGTACATTTTGAAACCATTTGTAACTTTTTTGTTTAAATCCCTACCTATAGTTGCTAAAGCACAGTAAAATAAGTGATAAGTGAATATAAATATTGCAGTAAACTGCTGATTGATGAAAGAAGACACCCTGCAGTGATGACACTTCCTATTTAACATTTATCGTTATTATTATTATCAGTTATTAGTTCAACAAGTCTCTACATCACTTTCGCTTCGGGCGTCTTGGAAGATTACGTTGGTTGATAAGTCATGTATTAAGACGGGATTACTGTGAGTGCCTTAGGCGAGCGTGCCGTGTGGAACATCTTATGGAAATATTTTGCTTTTTCCTGAACAGTTTTTAGATGCAAATCGGCGTTATCTTGAGTGGGTTCGAGGGTGTGACGTATATTATGTTTTCTAGGGAAAATTTTTAGAAGGGATTTGTATGTATGAGTGGGTTAATGCTTAAGTTAGTTTGTTTATTATTAAGGAGTAATATTTTAAGCATACATAGCAGGAAGTTTAGTGTTTGTCTTTTGGTTTTAATATGGTGAGGCCAAGTAAGTCAGTAGTTGAGTGTTAATTCCAGATATTTTACAGTCGGGTATGATCACAGGGAGCTACACAGCTGGACAAATTTAAATTTAATAAGAAAATAATATTCACCATGTTCTTTGCGATAAAAATGACAGGAAGACTTACGTTTTTATCACGTTCATAATATTTAAAAAACTTGAACTATTAAGACAATTATTGATGACTCATCAATAATTGTCATCAATGATGAGCCATTATTTGATGATTATCTTATATTGATGATCAAGATTCGGCATTTTTATTATTATTGTGTTTCACCGACTTAAGTGCTTGAGTAAATATTATGTCTTTTAGTATATGGTAATTTATATATTATAAATAGTTACTACTCGCACTAGTGACTTCATTGCAGTTACAGTCAATTTTATTTATTATGGAAATTAATTAATATTTTTGGGTTAAAAATAATATAAAATATGGTAGTACAATAAACATTGAATGAAAAAAAAATGTTTAATGATAATATTCAATAGTCCTACCTAACCTTAATATATCAGTTATATAGTAATTAGTAATTACCCATGTTATACTGATACGGAATAATTGAATAAGTACCAATTAAATATAAAGTAGAGCTACTTCCTCGGTTTTTTAAAAAAAAAATTGTATGTTTTAAAGTTTTAAACATATAACTTATATTGGTTCCTATCATACCTATAATTTAAATTTCTTGTGTATGATTTAAAATTAAGTAGGCAGATCTATTATAGTTTTATTTATTTTATGACGTTTATATTAAGTACACATTTTACCAATTTCCTACAGTATTACCTACCTAGGTACTTGATTATTATTATATTACGTGAATCAACTTTTGAATATTTTCAGCACACTCTATTATAGGTGCTTATAAAATGTGTACCTCCTATAGGAATAGAACCCACAATATATCCGATCTTCCAACGACTGTAAAACTTGCTAAGTATTAAAAAATGAATATCATACGTGGAATGCATAGGTATTGAATAGAAGCTGAATAAATTAGCTGGAAGAGCCATGCCATAATATAGTAATATACTTAGGTATAAGCGTATAACGTATACATTCTATAAACATATTTAATAGATTTAGAAAGTTTAATAATAATAGATTGCCGTTTTTGAGGATGGAGTGACTAGTGAGTCAGTGAGTATTATATTGAAAGTGAAAATTGAAAACTATCTCATTTCGAAGACAATCCTACAATCATTTTATATGACTAATACAATATGTGTTGTACAATATATTGTAGGTCTGTACAATATGTAATGTTCAACATTTGTTTCGCAGTGAAGTAGTGAACCAACAAAATATAAACTGTTTAATTTATCATAAGCCAGCGAGTTTTACGGCAGTATATTGCACTCTAAATGATTTATTCCGAAAAAAAATAATGTTATAAATAAAAGATGAGCTAATAATATACTAGTTACAATATAATTCTTAGTTAGGTATAAATTATGATCTCTGTGATAAATTCAACAATACGTGCAATGTACCCTGTAGTCTGTACCCCAATGTTGACTATATAATGAGTAATTAATAATTACTAAATAGTGAGTAGGTAATTATTACCAAAGTATTTGAAACTAAATAAAAAATAGTTGTACACTAAAATATAAATTGTACCGTTTAGGAAAGTAGATAACAATATTGTTTGTATTGTCTATAATTCGTAAGTTACCTATTGTATTTTTAGAATTGCATTTAGGTAAAAACATTATGATCGTTTTATGTATATTCATCAGTTATCGTAAATGGCACTAAAATTCTAAATGCATGATAATAATATCATACTAATATTACCATAATAATAATATAATATATAAACATTAAACATATAGTAATTACTCTATGTACTAGACTTCCTTGTTATTATTTTATTCATATTTGCGGGCGAATGTAAATTCCACCGATTTACGACCATTTTTTTTACGGTAGTTTGTATAATTATTATAAATAGTACCTATTATACTATAATAGGTACTATTTATACGGACTATTTGGTATATACATTCATATTAAAATATTCATAAGAATATTTCTGAAGTTGTTTTATTATTTTTAAGAATGGAAAATAGTTACTCAAATTTTTCAAAGATAAAAGTATTTTCTAGTTCAACGTAAACTATAATCGAGTTAACTTGTCTACAAGGTTACATTATCTACCATTAATAGTATTAGGTAACTAGTTTATAGTTCTATATCATAATAAGGATATATATAGATATACAATATTATATTCATTGACGATTTGACCTAATTTATATTATTTTTTTACGAAATAAAGTATCTTTAAATTACACATGCTGTGTGCTGATAATACTTAAAATGATATATCACGCTTAAATTTGCATTATGCCTTTTAAAAATATTACTTTTTGTCAGATATTTTTTTGAATAACAGATAAATTGGAATATGTCGAAACACGATATTTAAATTTATTCATATTAGTTTGTATGTTAATGAATTGTCAAATATATTAAAATATATGTACCTATTATTTCCAGATTTAATATGATTCAGTGTTAATTATTTCTATTAATTTTCTTGACATTTAATATAATAATATAATAAACAATATAGGTAGGTAATAAAATGTAATATTAGGTGTCTGGTAGGTATAAGCTATAAGGTCATGATCAGGGCTCGAAAGTTCTAGCAAATGCATATTTTTTTTGGTTAGTCCTAGAACATCCAAAGTAAGATACAAATATGTATCATACTTCTCTGATGTTATACATGAAATTTTCTTTTGCTATTTTTTGCATATTTTCATAATATACATAATATACACCTACATATTATACATAATTTAGGAAATTATCATATTATGTTGAAAATAATGATTCATTTGGTTAGGAAATAAATAGACCTTATAAGTACACTTTTACAAATATTTATTTATTTGTTTATTTAACGCCAATCGGCAATTCAAGAGATTTCCAATACAAGTTATACAGAAAAGATTATAGTAATAATAGTGATAGATTAATCTTATACAAAAAACGAGGTGAAACATAGTAATTTACAGTGCAAGCAACTAAATATTTAGTACAAATAAAAACATAACATTATAATACAACTAAAAACTAACTAACTTAAGTAATATATACATTTAAAATATCATGGTTTATAAGTTATTGAGCAGACGAAGCATTCTGTGTAAAGGATGGTTATGAGAGTAGTTGAAACGGTGAGAAGGGACAAGGTAAAGAGAGTGATTTCTAGTGTAATGTACAGGATATTTAAGTAATTATATATATTTTGTTAACAGTTTATAATAAATTCAACTAGTCCAGACAGTCCCTGAATCTATGAGCTCAACAATTTTATAAAATTGTAAAATTACATTCAATTTTTTACTAGGTAATAAATTTAAATTTTTTCAAGTTAATACATATTTTTTGATTTTTTGTACTATTTATAGCGCCTATTTTGGAGTTTTTAAGTGCATATTTAAGAGCTAAAAAGTAACATTTTTAGTGCTACAACTTCCGAGCCCTGGTCATGATATTATGCACAAGCTCTTTCCCACTGCAGTGTGTATTCCGGTCACCTACAATTGCAGAACGCAATTCATTTACCAAATAAATTCAATATAAACATCGATCGTTCATGTGTTTGAAATACATTTGTTCAATGACCATTATAATAGCTATTAACGTATATATTATATAGCTCTGTAATCGACCCTAAAGTTAATGGGGCGATGCGAACTTTCTATATTATGGGGTTATTTGGTTTTTAAAATAACAAATATAATTATTGCATGGTACTGCAGCTGTAAATCATCTTTGGACTGTTAAAATGGCCAGCAGGCTGCAAGAGCACGAGTATATTACATACCACATCAAATTATATCTAACAATAACGTACATATTATAGTCAAGTTAGATGGCTGCACAATATACGTTCTTTAATTAATGTCATGATTCAAACTTTTATTTTTCAAAAGGGCTGTGAATAGAGGAAAAAATAAGGACCCAATTGTCAGCTTTGTGTCGCAATAGCTCGTGCAGTTTAATACACATACGTAACGTACCATTGTACTACAAAATCTAAATTATATTCTAAACGTAGGTACCAACGTATTACATAACCGGTATAAATATTGTATTATGCAAAGAAAACAATTAATTTTGATTGATGTTTAAATATTTTCATTTTTTACTTCCTAATTGCTCGTGATGGGCATTAACAGGCAAATTGACAAAGTACCCAATCTAAAAACCTACCTATATCTCATAGTCATGTAGACGATTAAATTATTTAATTCAAATCGCAAGATGCGTTTTTATTAGAGGAAATCTATGAGAAAATATATGCTTGCTACTTATTTAAAATTGTTAATATTAGGTACCTATATTTATTATAAACAAAATCTGCTCCGAAGACATGGATAATGATTACACATTTACACGCATAATCGCATAAATTGAAAACGTTGTAAGCAATATATTATTCGAAGTGGATCACTGTTGTGTTTCCATTAAAATATTATAATTTAATACTGTACAATGTCCATTGATAACCTATAGCTTCTGATGATTATCAGTTATTAGTTACATAATATGATGTACTAATTATGTGATAAAGAATTAGGTACGTTATAAAAATTAGTAAAATATGTTGTATTACCTACAGCATGTACCTATTAGCTACTGACTTACACATAGATTATATACGATATATACCATTCATATAATAATTAAAATATTAGAAATTGAAACGGTATTAAAGATTCACTGGGTCTTAACGTTTTTAATTTTAGGAAGGATTTTCTTCAAATTAAAATCTTTCTTTTTAAGTATAAGAATAAGGAAACAAGCTGACCTCGGGTGGTTTTAAGATTTACGAGCCTTTTTGTTTTATATAATCCGAAAAATGTTGGATTTAAACCAAAAGTATCTATCTTCAGAAATCAGTATTAAAAATACATAGGTAGGTGTAGTCCTTTAATGGATTTTGAAAATAAACTCAAATGTGCCATAAAAAAGTAAATTAAAAATATACTTACCAGTATGCCAATATCACTGAATCTTTGAAGTAAAGTTAAAAATATTGAAGGTTTATTGATTATTTTTTTTTGTTTTAAAATATGTTTCACAATTTAAATGCATACGTGTTATATACTTATGAAAAATTAATGATCAATGATTATTGAAATGCTCGATGTCCGGTATAATATATTTAAACTGCATTATTACCATTTAACACTGTATGGTGTATTTATTTATTTTTAATTATGTACCTAATGTACGTAATTGTTACTTGTTAATAAAAAAAAATCACACAAGAAAATTCAACGGCATCAAGTAACATAAGAGTTATTAGTAATAACAACTTATAATGCATATTATATTATTAGGTGTGTAATATAATAATTATAGATAACTGGTTTTGACTAAATGGATTTTTTAAACAATATCCAAACCTGTAAGCTGTATAGTGTTACTTAAAAGGTGGGTGAGTGGTAGACATCACACATGTAAACCTTGTTTAATTATTTGTATTGTTTTGTGTTAAACTTTGAATAACCTTGCAGTAAAAACAACAAAATTGTTGACAATTTTGAATTATAGTTAAATTATAAGGCATTACAAGGACTGTAACCAACTGTTTGATGTACACTTGTGATGTTTAACCTCTTACATTGTGGTTTACACATTTATATAAAATTTAGAAAGAAGGACAAATGAATAAAAAATAAAATGTTTAAGAAACTAATAAATATTTAATTTGCTTAGAAACATTGTCACTCTACAGAATTAATTAATTTCTAGTTTGGAAACAAATAAATAAGTAATTTTGCAGGAATGTATTGAAATTGGTGTAATCCCTAATGGCTAACACATAAAAAAAAAAACTCAGAATATATGATTAAATATGAAAATTCTTTATAAAAGTTGAATGATACTGTCAAAATTCCAACATTTTTCGAAACCGAGTAAATATATTTTTTTTAGGAATATTATGAAATCAGATAAAATAAATACATATTAGTAATTTTAGTATAATACTATAATGTATGCCTATTCAAATCACAACAACTTATCGTTCGTATAATAGGTACACATTGTTGGTAAATAGAAACTTTTATGAATTACCTTGGTATAATAAAAATACGAATAATTTTTGTTTAATGCATTATAATAATTAAAAGTAAACGACGCGATTGAAATATATTAACTATAGGTATTATTAATTATTGTCTATTACTATCAAAACAGCGTTTTAATATACAAAATAAGTTCACAACTTCACGTGCCTACCTATATAATGATATGTTGTACAGTAGGTAGATAATAATTAATATTATTCACCGAATAAACCAATTTGGTTTAACAATAATAAATTAATTTTCTATGTTTTCAGTAATAGTAGCAAATAACATATTGTAATCAGGTGCCTGCTATTTGTGACTCATTTATTATCGTTTGATGATATTGTTTTTAGTTTACAATGTCTTGCCCATATATTTTAATCAGAAATCATATATTATGGTGTATCACAGTAGGTATCACGTTTTACTGTTCTAGTAAGCGATCAAACTAGTAAACAATATTTTGTATAAATTCATATTTTATATTATGCACAATTTTTGCACGATTTTTGCACTACTTAAATACAAACGATAAACAATAACCTTATAAATAGGTTAATAATAATTTAATTAATAATTAATCTTTTTGTATATTTTTTTACATTATATTACGGTGTTCTAAATATTTTTGACATAGAATAATTTTATTTGTTCGGTATAATATTAAAAAAAGATACTTAAATAAAGAGTTCTGACTATGACTATGTTCTATGACTATTGACTATGGACTATAACTATGACTATTGCAATGCAATTATCTATAGTATTCTAAAATGATATAATATAACTATACCTATAACTATTAAAGTATAATTAAAACTAAGTACCAAACATTCTTCTATTTAATTTAAATGTGTACATCAAATTCCAATTAATAACAGTGAACATATTATAATTTCAGGTGTTTTTCAAAATACATCGTTATTTATTTCTATAATATGTCTACCTAAAATGTTACTCGATTTGTATAAAATGTATAAATGTGTTGATTATTATTATTGGGTATTAATACATTAGTTGGTACTTAATAGTGTTTTCAATAAATATAATTTAATTATCTAACCTATTTTATTTAAACATTTATAAATTATTATACAATTATATTCAATTTATTCACACTATTGAAATATACATTTTACTATACCTACGTCTATCAGTTTACGTTATCTATTATAAATTATAATATTAGGTACCTACACAATTTCGTATTACCATTGATGATAAATACTAGTATTTATAATCAATGGTATTACTTTTTAAAATGTCTGAAATAATCAAGATTATAGAATAGTTTTACTATTAATACTTGATCGAAAAACAAAACCTCGTACCTATACCTTTACGGCTATACGTTTTCATAATTTAATTCTATAACCAATAATATGATAATATAACTATTGCTTAACTTTTCGTTATTACAGTTTTACGTCAGTTTGTAGTTTATTTTATAAATAATATATATATTTTGATATTTTTCAGCTCATCAACACAGTCACGCCCCAGTTGACAACCATCAACATTCGGATCACGATCATTCATCACACGAACATGAACACGAACACGAACACGTACACGATCATTAGAATTTCCCAATTCTTTGAGTTACCAAGTATTGTATTAAGCCCATCGTGATCTAAGTTTGATGTAGATTGTATTTCGTTATTAAGTTAAGCTATCGACTATTTTGTATTGTTTATTTATATTTATACAACACATATATTATATAATATATACCTGTATACTAGTATAGGGTGATTTTATGAATGTAAAACACTCATTTTATGTGAGCTTTCGAGTTGTAAATTTGTTCATTATGCGTTTTAAAGGACATCCTACTTTAGTTGCAAACTTATATTATGTTATAATACTTTTTGCAAAAATTAAGTTTTCTATTATTTTTATACTAATGATTTTTTTTATTTATCATATCCATCATAATTCTATTTTTATATCAAAGACAGACATTTTTTATTTACAAATATATCGAACATTAAACCAATATTATATTATTTATGAATTATGATTTATGATAATTTAAGGATTTGATATTAAGCGTGGACTGCCAAAGAATTACGACAATTTATTGGTCCACTATTTCATCGGTCAAATTATTAAATGCTTACTAATCAATTATAATACATTTTTGGTTTAAGAAAACCAAATAACTGAAAAATTATTATGAAATACTTTAGTATTATTATTATTATTATTATTATTATTGTTTTTTTTTTTATAGTGTTATTAATATTTCAAATTATACAACAGAATATGTACCTACCTATGCTATACGAACATTTTTTTCCAAAATCAGAACAATTGACTGAAAGTATGAGTTTTTAAACATTATAAATAATTATTATGTTGTATATATATTATATATGTATATGTGTGTGATATATTATATTGTATATATTATTATATAAAAGAAAATAATAAATTATTTTTTTATAAAGTGACTTTACCAATATTACATCCTAGTAGGTAACCATCTTACTCACTCAACTAATAAAAAAAAGTTATTTAATATGGTTATTTAATGGATTCTCTGTTCTAGAATGCATTTGGAATTATTGATGGAATTTGCATTATTATTTTTATTTTTAGATTCTGATGAGTGGAGGGATGAATGTATCATATATTGGTTTTACAATAATGTGATTTTTTACGTGTTTGATTTTTGACGTCTTGCGCATTTTGCGAAAAACAAGCAAACCATAAGGAGTTAACCTAAGTAAAACCAATTAAGGACAAAATCGATTTGGTTTTTATTTTGTAATTAAAAAATCAATATGTGTAGGTGGGACTTGTAATTTTCATCAAATATTAATATTAGCATTTTCTTAGCATTTTTCGTATTTGTATACAATATGCGGTTTATCACGGAATTCAAATTTAACACATCCATTACAGTGACCTTCTCAATGACATAGTAAAAACATACTCGACATCTATCTATTATATAATACATCAGATGAGTGATTTCTCCGATTTAATAATATAAACTTTTCTGTTATTTTTCTTGATAAAATAATTTTGTACATAGATATATTTTAGTAGATTAGACAGGCATAATATTAGGTATATGACCTTAAATTTCTATTTGATATAAAAAAAAATAAAAAAAATATTTGTTAAATTATTAATCGAGATGTGTGTAGCTTAAATATTTAATAATTATGTAAAGTAAAATTGATATAAACATTGTACATAATGATAAAAGTTCAAAAAACTGTTTATTATAATTTAGGAAATTAGAAAGAACGCAGTCGCTTTTTATGTGACCAACATAATATTTAAATTGAGCTAAGTTAATATTTTTTTCCATATTAACTTTTAACTTCTCGATGTAAACGTATGATTTGTTCATTGTTAACTTCTAACTTATCGATATTGTGTTCTCTTGACTTAACTTACCTAACTTGAGTTAATTATTTTCATTAATTTGCCTGCCTTTGATTATGCATTTATGGATATATTATATGATCGCGAAAAAGTGAATTTGACTGTCTCTATATAGAGTGTAGTACTGTAGTCTGCGTTACAAGAATTGTCATAAAATCACTAATAGTCGATAGAAAGGAAAAGATGCATATTACAATTTATTTCTGTTTACTACAAATTATATTTGCACCAAAATATTACAGTGTTAGGATTTTCGATCTCTCCCTTTATTCAATCAATTTTTGTATTGTTTGCTTTATTCCTATTTACGTATACATTTTTGACATTAAATCGTTGTATACCCGTAGTGTCCCGTACTATATATACTTTCACCACGCTTTTGTGGTAGATACAAATAACAAAGGTAACAACGTAATTCAATAATATATGATATAGTTAAACATATAATATATAAAATGTATGTTACCGTCTAAGGTGTAAAAAAGACGGAGCTAACGTTAATATGACTATAATATAGTCAATAACGATATTTCCGATTAAATTAGACTGTACACTACCTATACAGCGATATTGACTATGAAATATATCCATGTAAATGTCTTTTATTTTCATTCAATGATGCATATTTTATCAATATTTCCTAGGCAATGACGTCACTTCCAGCTATTTTCACACATAATTTATATAAATGTTTATTAAATTTGTTTTTTGAATTATAAACGGGCTTGCGTTTTAGAAATTGATTTACTAACAATAAACATACTTCCAGCTACTTTCGGGTTCTGTATAATATGTCAACGATCGTACCACAGTATTAAGTAAAAGATATCCGTCCATATTGGATACATCTACATTGTAGGTAAACAATATAAATCGCGATAACTGACAACTTTTTGTTAAAATATTTGCACGCGTATTAGTACATTGCATATAAGTATACAACATATAGGTTTATAATAGGTATTAGCTACCCGGCTATTATACTCGACCGATTTTTCTGCGCTGTGTAGAGAGTAATTTTAAATTTCTAACCGATTTAAATATTTTGTTAAACAAATTTATCAACTATATCTATAACTATTAGTAGGAGTAATGTTTTTTTTGTCACGCTTGCACCGAAAGTTTAGTTTTCGATGACGGTTGAAGCGATACTTTTTTCGTCCAGAGGACGGTAAAGTGGAAATCCCCAAAAGTGCTGGGTGTGCTATCACGTGTACCTATCCCCTGCACAACCAGACACTGAAATCTATAACATGGTCCTAACAAAACATAAACTTTTGGTTAAGTACATCTTAATATATTCAAATTATAACCTACATGGCTACATGCATGGCGCTTAAAATAATTAATAAATAAAACCAAATCGTTTCTTTCATGAAATATTGTTTTCGTAAAATAGTCTGGTTGTTACATAGATCCCTACGAATTGTAGGCTACAATATCTTTGTCGTGATCGATGAACGCAGAGGTGTGACAAAAAATAGTACTTGAGGCTCGTGCGGAAAGGCAATTTCAGTGTTGGGTGAAATGCTATTGCCTGCGACTGAAATAGCTCACTTCCCGCTCTTGCCACACAGTATACTAGGTATTTAGTCACATAGCTGTAAAAAAGTAAAATATATACTTATTAAAAAAAATATTTGATATTTACAACTTAGCCTATAATACCTATAACATTGTCTGTTGATACCTATTATAAGCATTGACGATGTCGTCTACTATTATTAGGCGTCAATGATATTTGGCTATAGCTTATGCCCTATAGGAATTTACGTTAACACTCAAATTACATCATTGACAATTGACGGTAACATGTAGGTGATTAAACCAATGTGTAATAATACGTATTATTATAAACGAGTAATAAAGCTGTTGATTAAAGCATTACGTGCGAGGAGTATTAACCAATGGGTATTGGATCTATTCACTGTGTACTCTCAACACCGTATGCACAGGTTGGTTTCAGCATTAACGTCATTTCCTTTTATAAATCGCAATAAATATAATAATGTTTTTGTAAAAATCATTTTTTCCTCAATTATTTACATTCAATTAAATTTGAAACAAATAATAGGTTCACACAACGAAAACGTGAGTACCTACTAAAAACTCCGTACGAGAAACAAACACGACCCTTACAACGTATAAGTATTAAATATTTATTTTAAAGACAAAAATATCAAGGACGAACCTATATTAACGTCAAATTGACATGGATGGGGGTTTTTTTTATCATCATATTATAATGTGTCATCGTCATCATCATCCATCGTTAAAATATTGATGCTATTGTTGAAAATAAAATCAATAAATTCGAAATTTTTGTATTACCATTTACATACTTAATTAATATCTTAGGTTATAATATTAATATAATATAACATGTTGGTACTTGGCAATATAATTTAGCAATTATTACAAATCCCATTAAATTTGGCAGTTGAGCACTAAGGTTACAGAAAGCGCGATTTACTGGCGGGCCTAAACGCTTTAGGGTTTAATAATTGTTTTTTTAAGGCTGATAAGCCGATGCTCCCAAACTATGTAAAAGTGTGAATGATAAGACCACGATTCGGGATAGGCTATAAGACTAAGGTAAGTTTACACGAGGCTCAGAACTCGAATAATAAACGTTCGGCTCCATACTACTTGCGTCCCTAAAAAAGGGATTTAATCGATTTCGCCGGACTTCGATTCCACAATATGCATATAGTAACAGTATGGCTGAAAAAAATAATAAAATAATAAATAAGTATGTAAGTACCTACATACTTATTATGACTTCGTTCAATAATGATTAATATGATTAAATGATTTCAATACCTCATACTTAATTAGTCGTGAATGTTTAATATACGTTTATTTTCATGATTTTGTAAAATATTTCAAACTTTGTATACACTAAACAGTGAATGCTTAAAGACTTCATAGTGTTATACATATAATGTATAATATCGTACATAATATTAATTATTATATACTGTAAACAGCATAATATGCAATAATTCAAATAATACTATTATTAAATATTATTATTAATAAAATGTTTGATAGGAAAATTAATAATTATTCAATACTCTCCTCTTTTACTGTTAAAAATTATTTCTATACGCTGTATTCATTTAGAGCGTCTGAGTTCGAAAGTCATAGGCTGATATAAATATTTTAAATTTAATTAATTAAAGTAAAAATAGTTATCTCTATGTCTTGGCCAGCTCTTGTAGAAGGCTAAAGGGCTAGTACGTATTGCTATTAGTTTTTGGCGACTGATCAAACCACAGTACATGAAGTTGACTATAATGATCAGGTCCTTTAATAACAAACAATAAGTTAGGTAGTTTTTTCTTGGTAGTTTTAAATAATACATTTTGCATTATTTTCTATGTCTGTTTGTTAAAAATCCAATAAATGCACTTATATAGATAGTAGGTACTTACTTACTTAATCATAATACAGGTTATCATATACGTTAAATAATTTTGTGATAGAGCGTCAATAGTTACGGTATAGTCGAATTGCACTTTTTACCTATATTAAATGGTCAAATTTCACTTCGACCATTACCTTATTTTTTTAAACCAAGTGCGATTCAAACTTACCTAATAATTAATGTGTATTAGTATGACATTTTTCCATATAGGTAATACAATACACTGAGTATAGCCTACGGTAATAACTAATAGGGTAAAAAGGTATTTTTAATGAAGAGTTTTTTGTATGCCACTGCAAGTGAATAATAATAATGGTATATTTTTGAGTTTTTTTACCTAAGTGGACCCTATTAGTCTCTAATTTACCAAATCATTTTTGCATTTCTAATTCTTTCATAAAGTAAGTCATTTGCTTTTTCAGGTATCGTTGGAGTATTTATATCAATTTGATTATTTGTATTATTTTTCGGAGAGAATTATAATATGGAGGATGGAATCCAAATATCTCAGACTTATTTTCACTGTGTATCAGCTATGATGTAGTATCTATCTGCAGTATACCACTGACTATTATGAATTAAATGTGTATTTTTTTTTTTTATAATATTTCAATACCTGGATAACTGTGATGGCAATTCAACAATCGACATTTTCTTCACGCTTAATGTCGAAACTCGAAACAAAAGTCACGATACAATTTTAATTTATAATTGACGATTGTGATTATCGTGATTCGTGAGTATATTATGAAAACAAAACAATGGAAATGATAGACACGAATTATTGCGATCTCTTTATGGACTCTACCAAATTGAAATGTTTAACTAATTCAAAATACAAACTATGGGTACATTTATCATTATATAATATAATATTATAGGATAAATACTCAATAGTCAAATTTATACCGAATGCCTATAGATAGTACTTTAGCATTAGTTTTATACGAACTATTCAAATTAAAATGTTATAACATAGAATGGGTAATCAATGAATAATAATACAATAATGTGTATCTATGAATTATCCAAGGACTGAGATAATAATATTATTGTCCACTGTCGTTATAAATGTTATTGTATAATCAACAATCAATCATTTATTATAAATAAAGAGGTTTCGGTTAATCGTTAGTCCCACTGACATTTTGAGTTTTGACAAGGTAGGTATGCATATTCCGATATTTGTTACATTGCAATGTTCAGCGATAATGTACAGTTGATATCATACAATGATACGTACCTAACCAGCTGTAGTACCCTATATTATTTTCAATTTTGGATGGATAATCTTTAAAACGGTTTCGTGCTAAGTCACAAAACGGCAACAAAAAAAAGAGTACAAAAATTGTCTTTGCTGGTTTGAAAAAGGTTTAAAAATCGTGTCGAAAAATTGAAACCTTTTTGGACCAATTATTTATAGAGAAAAATTGTCGTTTTTATAAAAAAATTGAATTATAATTTATGACGTATTTAATTATTTATAATTTTTGTTTACTTTTTTATTTTTAATCACGTAAGTATGATACCTAATTTAGGCATACTTGTAGTATATGGAAAGCTCATATATGGTACGCAAAGAAAATTTCTCTTTATGAAAATAATAAAATGGATCAATATACACATTAAATATTATTTTAAATTAATAATAATATAAATATTAAATTTTCTATTTTTGTATTAAATTCTGATATTGTCACAATTTCGTAGTTCCTAAAAAATAAAATTCCATACATGTAAAAGTGTAAAATAGCGTATACATTTTTGATAAGCAAAACAAAAAGGTTATTAATTTGTCAAGTGTTACATGAACATTTTCATACTGTTTAGGTGGTACGTGGAAACAAAAAGGTTGAGAACCACTGACATAATGGAAATGAAAAAATCTGAATTTTTAAAACTTCAAAAGTTTGTGGTAAATAGGTAAATAATCAAAATGTAATAGAGTAATAGTGAGTAGGTGTGTAATTAAGTTAGCTTAATATTAGATATTAATGAGATGGATCAATCATATCCTGTAAGCGGTTTAAGAGGATTTGAATCGAGAAAAACGTCGGCGTGTTCAACCTTGAAAACTCTATTTTTTTAAACTTTTCTCTTAAAGTATGGGAGCTTGAAAATTTTTTGATAAATGATGGCTCATTAAAAAGGGATTGTGAAGTTGATACACAATGTGAAATATAAAAATGAATGAACTTTTTAACCTTTAATTGTGCCAATACATTTTAAAAGACAATTACTGTTATTACTGTGGTTTGTGACCTAGGTTCTGTATGTACCTACTTATATAATTAAACAGATAAATTTAAAATAACAACATAGAGTTATTTTTATTATAATATTTAACGACTAACTATGACTATTTTCATTGTTACGTACATTTAATAATTAAAAATAGTGTTGCGGAGTTAATTTAAATTTAAATATGTTTAATATTTAATTTTTCTTTAATTAGGTTTTCATAAAAATGGGTACCCTGATCACAACCAACTGATAACAAATTGAGGGCGAGTCAATTTTAATCATGTGCATTAGGAAATTATTTATAATAAACTATTAAGTAGAAAGACATAATATGATAACGTTATAGTCAACAAGTGTTTGATAATCTTGTTAATCTTTTTAAAATTATTGTATTACGGACCTAAATGGTTGTCATGGCTCATTGTAAAACAAATAATTTAATAATAATAATAATAATAATATATTAATCATTATATTAATATGTACCTATCATTATTAATATTATTATTATTAATTATAGAATTTATTAGTAATTTATTTATCCTATTATATTTATATTAATAATAATATAAATAATAATTGTACACACACGTGAAAATAAATCTATAGTACCCTCCCCTACAGTACCACAGGCTAATGACTTCGGTAGTTGAAGCCTTAACCCTAATGAAAAAAAAAAAAAAATTGTAAATATTAAATTTTATTTTATTGTATTCAATTCTGATAATGTCATAATTTCATAGTTCCTAATAAAATAAAATTCCATACATGTAAAAATTTAAAATAACGTATACATTTTTTATAAGCAAAACAAAAAGGTTATTAATTTGTCAAGTGGTACATGAACATTTTCAAACTGTGTAAGTGGTACACGGATATAAAAAGGTTGAGAAGCACTGTACTATTGTAAATGCCGACTGCCAAGCAGTGGCGGATCTAGGACTTAGTTTTTTTTGTTGGGGGGGTGGGGGGGGGGTATGGAGGCAAAAGTGCAAAAATGGCTACAAAATTGGCTAAACACAGTGTAAAACATAAGGCAAATGCCCCATTTGCCCTCCTGGATCCGCCACTGCTGCTATAAGTGCTCGTATAAATACGATATAGGTACTTATAACCTACCTATATATTTAAATCCGTGGCTAAAAACGAGTACACTGGTATAATATGATCTCAACTTGGAGGTTGAAATATCGTACAGTAGTCGCACGTTTTTATGATTACTATATTTAATTATGACGTGGTATACCTGAGCCTGCAGTGTGTGTTTTGCGGTGGACAATACTAACAGGCAGACAGCGCGTGACGAAGCACTGCAGATGCACATAAGAACCAAGTTGAGATCATACCGGTGTATATTTTAGCCATGCCTATTGTACTTACGTAAATACGAGATTGTGTTTGTCCTTATAATATATATATATGTATTAGTAAGTACCTACCTATTCGTCATTATAAATCCATAAAAGGATTTCTCGTTGTGAATTAGATACGAATATGATAATAATAACATTATAATGTCTTGAGCACAACGTGTCAATATCTACATTTTATATTTTTAATATTATATTTGATAGCCATACTTAGCTGAATAATATTCGGTTTCTAATATATTATTTTTATTATAATATGATCGTTCGCTGCATGTATCGCGTGAACGTTGTTTTTTAGAAACCTCGTCCGATTCTACCGGACCTGTACTCGAACGAATCGGCCTACGCCCAATTAAGCGAGTAAATATACACGACTATGAGGCGGTTATTTAAATAAGTCTTTCTTGTTTTGTGTGTGTTAAATACTTAAATATTAAGAGATAACTTATGTAGGTGACCGACCAACCGGTGAAACGACGACACGCGTTGTCTGCAGATGGACTACAATATAATACCATGCACTATTACACTATGCAGTTTAGTATACGAGTCAATAGTACCTGCTAAATACATATACTGTCCATAATATGACCATAATTTATACATACGGACAAGGGCCAATCTAAAGTGTGAGCCATTCTGAAGTTATAGGTATAAGTAAATCCAGGAGAGACGAGAGGGGTAATTGTAAACTCTCCCGATTTTAATGACATGTAAACTCTCCCGGGTTAAGTCCAATACTACCTGACGGGAACACTCTCCCGGGTCTACTTCAGTACTACTAAGCTGGAGGAGCATGGGCCCCCCCATCGGTAAGTATAACTAATAACGTCTTCCACATTGAAAATTTCATTTTCTTCGCATAATTTAGTGGCAAGTAAGATATATGCAGGGGTTGCAGAAATTAAACAAATGGAATATTATTTATAATATAAAATTAAAGTTACAGTATAAACAAAAAACACATATTTATATTATAATAAACATGAAAAATACCTCTTTTACGGATGGTACTTTCAGTTGTGATTAAACCCACTTCTTCTGTATACTTACCTCTTTAGGAAATCTATGTAACATGATCATTTTATGAATCCTAGGGACTTAGATTATTAAGACAAAACAACTTGATATTGATAATAATGATAATAGTTATAATGAAATAAAATACTTCTTTATTAAGAAAACATACAATGTAAAATAATACTAATGAATAATATTGTACTATACAGGGTGATTCACGAAAAAAGTCAATTATAAAATAATAACAATAATAATAAAAAGGTGGGTAAGTGGATGTCGCTCTGCTGTACGCAGTAGGTTAGAAGTGGGTCACTGTATAATGGATGGTATTAAATTTGAATTCAATGATATAATATCACTGTATAAGAAAAACAATTCTGAGCGGAGACGGTATATCAGTCTATGTGTTAGACATATATATACTTATCTATGGTATTAAAAAAAAATTGACCTATAATAGGTACCTATAATAAATTCCAAATTAATCATATCATAATATCTATTAGGTACTTATAACGCGTTATACATCAACAAAAAACCGTGGTACTATCATAGATATATAATAGTATACTTTAGAAGTTTCAAGTACCCACGAATAATATTATACAATCACAACAAAATAACTAAAATAGTTATCCTAGGTTTTTAATATGTAATTTCGTCCAAATTTGTACTTAAAATGACTATAAAAATAAACTGTGTAAATGTATTTTTTAGATTTTTTGGTAACAGAATTAATTACTTACGTGGAAATCTTGTTTTAAATTTTCAATTCTTAGATACAAAAATTGAACATTTTATAAATTTTTAACTACAAAATAATTATTGAATCTAATTTGATAAATTTTTTCAAATTCGATCTTTAAATGCTTATAAAAAAATTGTGCC
>NC_042494.1:68987960-69012269 GCF_005508785.2 Acyrthosiphon pisum | reverse complement strand
AACGTTAATCAAAAACGTTTTAAAACGTTAAACAAAAACGATATTTTTTAAATCAATAAACAAAAACGAAAACGAAAAAATTAAAAAATAGTTTTCCATCCCTGCCTTGAACTGATGCAGGCATTTAACAGTGTATTGTAGACCGTTAATAACTAACCAGTGTTCTGAGAGACAGAAATTAATACGACAGAACGAAATTCCAGCCCCGTGACAGTGAAAGCAAAAGTGTAAACATGCCATAAAGACATTTCAATAGAAACAATAATAATACAAGTTGTAAATGTATTGTAATAAGTTAGTTTTAACTGGTTATATTTTTTATGATTTTACTTTGTTATGCATAATATTATATAAAATACGTATTATTTACAGAACCGAATGCAAGACGTGCGAGAAGGAGAGGAGCTAATTGTTAATTTACAACCACCTTTCATATAAGCCCTAAAACCCAAAACCCAGAAATCTCAAGGGCTCAAACAATTTGAGTTCCTACTTCCTATGAATAGAAAATATCTCATAATTCATATATAATAATATACTATAGATACTTAAGATGATTCAATTTTTTGTTTTTATAAAATATACTATTAATAATTATACACGTTATTTTAATAAAACATGTTGCGTTCAATGGCCTTTGACGCATCGTTTAGAGCTTCTATTGAAATAAAAATTAAAACATTAATATACATATTACACATTCATGCGTAATGCGTTACCACTGATGTATATATTAATCATATTATAATACATTGATATTTGATTTTTATAATGAGTAAACAATGATTTAGTCTATAACGCAATTCTGCCAATATAACGAGTGACCAGACAGGACCAGACCGGACCAATATATGGAAAAATATACACTGTATAGTGTATACCTATTGTTCAATAATTATTGCTACAGTAGTAAGTATTAACCGTGGACGTGATAAACAAATATAGATCAATAAAATATAGGGGTAGGTACAAACAAAGTTTATAATCTTACACCAATCAAATGTGTAAGTTAGTGAACATAATTATGAACTATACCTAACTCAAGTTAAATTCAGAGAACACAAACTCGATGTGTTAGAAGTTAACACTTAACAGTGTTTTTAATTGGTGTGTGGATCACATAAATAGTGACTGCGTTCTTTCTAATTTCCTAAATTATAATAAACAATGTTATTGAACTTTTATCATAATGTACAGGCGTATTATTGGCTATTTTACTTTGCATGATTATTAAATATTTTACAGTTAATAATTTAACAAATATTATTTTATATTATCCATATACAATAAATTCATATATAATACCTACATTATTTTATCAAGAAAAATAACAGAAATGCTTGTATTGTCTATTATAGTTATGGATCATTTATATTTTTATTTTTATATTCATATTTACATATAAAACTATAAAAACGAAAAATTATTTACAATATTTTAACAAATCGATACGTCCCAAAAATATTATTCTCTATAACTTTTATAATGGGTTATTTTACTCTAAGTTCACTCAAAAATATAAAAAAGAAGATTTTGTTTGAATGCATTTTGTCCATGTTGTCCGTGTGCCAGAGAGAGAAAACAATGCGCCGACATAGGTACTCTTAACAAAATAATAATATTTTATTCATATTATATGGATTTCGGAATTATTTTTTTTTACCGCTCAAAAACACAATATAATTATTTTTAAACAAATTTACGAGTTACGATAAATGGGTATAATTATATTATTGTTAAGATAATATATTTTTAAATATAATATTATTTATTTATTTCGTAACTATGTAAGTATAATCTAATGCTACGTTTAGATATAGCTTTTATTTACAACTTGTGCATGATCTATATTCTTTAGTGGTTTAGTCTAAGACTACCGTATTTCTTTGACTAGCCAATTTTGTTGCACGAAAACCAATTTGCCATATTATATTATTATATAATGTTACGCGTGAGATAGACAGCGAACAAATTAAATTGTTGCGTACGCCTATAAGAGAATAGCACATATACTACAAACTCACACAATACCTACAATTTTTTTTTACCGTGTACGATGTATAATAGGTAACATTATTCGTTCTATCTATATAGCAAACTATATAGGTACAAGTTTCAAATTAGATTTATAAATTTATTGTATTCAAATGAAATATAAAGCGGATAACTATTAAACAATTATATTATTAGCTTATAAATTGAATTGGAAATTCGAAAAGGGCTCATATCTGAAAATCAAAATTTTTCGGGAAACTCAAAAACCGATTTTCTTTTTAATTTTAGCATTTCATTTTTTTTTTTCAAAAATTACAGTTAACCTATTATGTAATGTTATGCCCATGTAATATTTATATTTTTGAAGTGAGATTTGATTGGAAAAGTGATTAATTAAGTTTTCCGAGATGGGCCTTTTTTGAAATTCCCAATTCAATTACAATATATACATAATATGATAATAAGACGAACAAATATACTATCTGGACATAGATGTTTGAACAATGACGGATCTGAAGCTTAGTTAAGGAGTGGCGAACTGAAATCATATATATTTGGGTATACAAAGCCATATATGAAAACGTTTTTTTTTTTTTTTGGTGGGTGAGGGAGATGTCAACATTTTTAAAAAATATATTACACTCTTATTTTTTACGTTTAAATTTATTTTTATTGTATCTAGTTTTACACTCTTATCCCTAAGGTATTTTTATAACAGGTAACTAGTAACTATTATTGTATCAAGACACTCACAATTGAATTTTGGAAAGAATAACTATAAGGAAAAATGAAAATAATTTATTTTACGAATGAAAAAAACACTAAAAACTTCAAATGCCTACGAATAGCTAAATAAATGAATAAATGTGTCTAAATATTAAATATCATTGTGCATATGTGCAAAAAAAGATAAACTATGTACCTAATAGTGAAATGTTTCAAGTTTCTACGACAAACGTTTTTTTTAACAATTACAAAAATGTATTGCGGATAAATCGTTATACGAGTACACGTTTGAATAATCCAATATCATAAAAAGTGTGACTAAGCTTAACTTTTTGTAGTAATTTCTTGTTTTATTTCATGGAATTTCAAGTCATGAAAAGATCTTTTTGATTTTTTTTTTTTACTAGATATTAAGCTGCAACATAAATTAGTAAACGCTTAGAGTTTACCATAAATCATTATAATATGCCCGTCAAACTTATAAGGCTGCACAATCAGATTTTTAAAACTAAAATGTGCTAATTCCATTTAAAAGTAGCATTAATTTTTTATTGAACATTTTTGCTATTGTTTAAATATGTAGGTATTATGCAATTTTTTATTGGTAGTACCTATCATATTTCCTTATAATTCCTAACTAGTAGGTAGGTAGCTGCATTATGCTGTCTATTATAGGTAATTGAATGTAGTAATGTACCTACGTAATTATTAAATACATAATATAATATAATATTATGTATATAGCTATTGTAGTTAAACATAAACGCTGATTGTGAAACTGTTTCCAGGGATTGGAAATTGTATAATATGTAATAAATTATATTATTAGTAGGTAAGTACATATATTTAAATACTAAACCAGGTTAATATTATCGTGTGTAGTTGTGTACAAATGGGTACACACAATACAATCCCAGAATATAACATACTATAATATAGCAACAGATATCTATGAAACAATTATATTTTATTTAGGTACCCGGAAACGCGATACCTACTGTGTAAAAATAATTACTCAATAAGAGTTGGTTATTTCTGGGAGTTTTTCAGTGTTAGACGTTTGTAACTAAACAATGTTCATGACGTCGATGACTCACGGATTTTGACCGTAACGGAATTTGTCGGCATGAACAACGTGTGAACTTAGCAACTGTTTTTGGCTTTGTTGATTATAAAATATCATGTCCGTCCGTGGTCCGTGTTCCGTCTTATGAAGATAGATAGGTACGACACTACGACATTGCTCCCTGTTACGTGAACTTAAGTTTCCGGAACGTGTTTTGCTGTCTTGCGCCGAGTGCTGCAGAGTTTCAAAACAGGTTTTAGCGGACAACTAAAATAACGTTATGTAATAATAGGCCAATATTTTGGGTGGACATGAAGCCACACTCATTAGCAAGAAATAAGAATTATATTTTTAATTTATACTATAATACAGTATGTAGTATTTAATGTAGTATTTAAAAAAATCTAATGATATCCGTGGGAGATCTGAGCCACAACATTTGAGATTTTTTTAGGAGCCTCTTATTTTTCACTATACATTATTATGATATTGTAATTATTGCTCATTAAACATTGAACGAAAATTAAAATATCTAATATGAGTAATAGGTCCTTTATATTTATCCTTAAAAATATGAATAGAAATATTTATTTTAAGATAAAATTTGGATTCTGAAAATAAAACATTTACCTACTTTTTCTAAATTTAAATAGTATGATACAAAAATTTGCTTCAGCAAAAGCTATAAAAAAATGTTTAATTTAATTTACTTATATTATTTATTAATTAAGTTATAGAAGTTATATTTAATTTTTAATGTTTCTACAAGTTATACAACTACATAATTAGTATATTGTACAGACAATTTTCATCATTTCATATTGGGGCCTCAGCTCTAGAAAATTTGGACCTAGGTAGAGCCTCGAAAATCTTCCGAGTGCCCACTTAGTTTTATTCAAAACTACGTTGAATCGCGGACATTGTACGACAGCATATCAAGTAAATATGTATTATGTATATCTAATATATAAAAATGTCGCGCCATAGTGTTTGTTATTGAACTCCTTTCAAACAGCTTGGCCAAAACTAAATAATGTTCTAATTATTAATAGGTGAATAAATCTCTAATGAAATGAATCAAGTATGATAGAGAAAATCGGAATAAACATTTACCAGACTTAATGGAATGCTTTCGGTTACCAATTGTTTCCCATGAATTTTTTAAGTGTACTGTTGATAAAGAACCAATTTTGAAGTTAAATAACAATTGTAACTATATAATATATTTTATTATTTTTTCAAAATACCTATATTATGTTGGTAAGTAGAAAATATTTAGATGGAGCTTATGCTGTTCATACAATCCTGGATAGGTACTGAGTTAGAACTTAGAAGCATCAAATTTTATTTGTTGCACTGTTGCAGTATGTTTAAATTATGAGAAAAAGAGCCAAGCACCATCTTCCTCTATTGTTTAACATAATCACAAATCAGTGGAAAACTATCCCAATAATTATACCACTAAATAGTTATGGTGAAACGTATTTACTCGATGATGGTTTGAGTCAAAAATATGACCGGATTTAAGAAAATATTGAGAATTACTCTTAATACCACCAAGATCAAATATGCGACCATCATCGAGTAAATAAGTTTCACCGTAACTATTTAGTGGTATAATTATTGGTGTAGTTTTCCACTGATTTGTGATTATGTATTTATGTTAAACAAAAGAGGAAGATGGTGGAATTCCAACATGAGTAGCTGAGAGAATGGTCAAACGATCAATGTTGGCCGCGTCTCCTTCAGTAGCGATGGCGTCACGCAAGTGGATGTACTCGTCTGATCGTAACTTCAACCGATTGAAACGAATGCGATTGAGACGCTCCATTAATATTCAAATTTAAAAAAAAATGATAATAAATAAATATTATTCTCAACTCCTACAACCCATAACAACCATTAGGTAATAAATAAAAATTTCTATCGTAAATCTCAAAATTCCTGTTTGAGCACCAACTAGGGCCCAGGGGTTATCAATTCCCTTTTTAAATTAGCCTATGACACTCACAAAGAATGTGGCTTTCTATTGGTGAAAGAACTTTCGAAGTCGGTTCAGTAGTTCTAAAGATTACCCTCAACAACGGTAACTAACAACTCCTCTTTATATAATATATTTATAAATTAATTTAGGAACTTGATGACCTAAAAATCTTGAAATTATCAAAATAATCAAATAATCAAATATGATTATGAATTATAATTGTATTATATTATCATTTATTAAATATCAAAAGCTATATTAAAAAGTAAATTAAAAACGTGTACAACATAAATATGTCAAAGTCAAACTGACAAATAAAAAATATTATCGATAGGTA
Organism: Acyrthosiphon pisum; assembly: GCF_005508785.2. NCBI lineage: Eukaryota > Metazoa > Arthropoda > Insecta > Hemiptera > Aphididae > Acyrthosiphon > Acyrthosiphon pisum. Next base: position 69,006,161 of record NC_042494.1, on the reverse strand, counting down.
ATGTCCCATGATTCCTTCATATTTCATATTTCGAATAGGTATAATGAAAGAATAAGATACTTAGATTTACCAAATAATATTTAAACTTAATTAGGTACATGGTCTGGTCTTGACTTCAGACTTGTTTACATTAAATATACATTTTATGTATATAATAATTAATACCTAGTATAAAGTCCGCGTTCTGCAATCTAAAGTTTTACCCGACTATACAAAGTGTCCGCCTTAGGCATTTTAAACAATGTGACCGTTTACCATGATCAATTTGCAAGTTCCCGTTCCCTCATAATATAAATTTTAAAAAAAGCGACAGGTGCAAATAGGGGGGGGGGCACGGCTCTAAGGGTTAAGCTTAACCAAACATTTCCTACATTTTTTAAGCTTATACAATATTACTATACGAAGTCTTCTTTCCTCCCCTGTCAAGAAGACCTGCACACGCTAATAACAGTGGCGTAACTATTTAGGTTTTTATATTGGGGGATATGATTTTATTCAGTAGCCCCACCTTTAAAGTTAGAGGCTTTAAGTTGGGCCTCCTGAAACTTTTGCATATTATATACAGCCTATGAGGGGATTATCTCCTTGATCCGCTACTCGTAAATACGCCCCTGGCTTATGGTCAATATATATCATCTAACAATCGTCAGTCGGAAGCGCAAAGCGGGGCTGGCCGTATATAGGCCACGGGCGGCGATAACAAAGATTATTTCAAAAATCCCGATTGTATACATACAAATAACTCATTGAACACTATATAATACTACTATAATAGTAATATTATCTATAATACTATAGCTTCGAGCTTATAAATTATATATATATAGCCATTAGCCATAAGGGTATCATATATTATCGAGTAATAATGGTAAATAATAATATAACGACTATCCAGTTCAAGACTGCAACAACTCAAAAAACAACTTTTTCCAGGAAAGCGATTTGAAAATTCAATGAATGTTTGGTCAACTATAAAATATTAAATAAATTAGATAGGAATACAATTTTTGGTACACACATAGGACTTTAATTAATGTTTCCATTGTTACTAATATTATATAAATATATAAATTATGTTAATAAGATATGATCATATGTTGCAGTTTTAAATTGAAATTTTTTTAAAAATAAGGCACTATATTGAATTGAAACTTAATACTTAGGTATGTTATTAGTTATAACACTGCTTACAAAGAAAATAAACCAAACAAAACTCTTTTATTTAATAAAAACAACTTAAAAAAACTTCTGTAAGTACATACTTATTACTTACAAGTTAATAACAAAATAAAATAAACTAGAAAGAATAATATATCTTTTTTTAACAAATTAAAAAAAAACTTTTGACAACTTGTCATTACCACCAATATTATTTAGGTCTTAGGAGATCCAATTTTACATTATTGCAATATCATAAAAACATCTTAAAATTAAGTTATACCTAAGTATAATTATTTGATTAAAATTATGGTAGTAAAAATGTTTGCAGAAACTTAAACTAGTTATTTAGGAGCTTGACACCATTAATTTTAATATTTTTGATTGTTGTCTAGACATTTTTTGTATTAAAATAGCGCTTGAAATAGTAATAATTACACTATAGGACTTAATTAAAATAATATTAAAATGACAGGTATAAGATACAAGAATTGTAAATATTAAAATTCTTAACTAAGACAGTAAAACACCATAAGAAATTATTATTATCATCAAACATAATAATATAATAATATTATAATATTATCAACCAATACTATTAGTCTATAACAATTCAATATTCAAATATTATAATAATAACTATAATATGGAGATGTTGCAATAAATAAGTTTTATTATTAGTTCAATACTGCAATAACTATACTTGTTTCACTTTTGAATTGAATATGATAAACAATTTTATGTTGTTCTAAAATGAAATAAGAGCTCTCTTTTAGTGATCAATAATTTAACTTATTTTATTTCGTTATTGAATTAAAATCACAAAAAAAAAAACCGGAAAAAATGATGTATCTAACTAATTTTTTTAATTTTTTTGAGTTGTTGCAGTCTTGAACTAGATAGTCGTTATAATATGTGCAATCCGGAGGGCCCCGTTCTGATAAAATAGTAGGTAGGTAGGTAATTAACAACCTAGTAAAATTATAAAAATTAGTGTATTCATCGACAATTTGTATATCATTTTACCTAAACGTGATGAAAACATAATGATCTAGATGGTGATGGGGCCGCGGAACCAACTCCAAGTGGCCCCTTTACATGGGCATTGCCCCGGTAGCCCAGCCTGGTAAAGTGTAAATGTTATTGTTATACCACTTATACCTTATAGGTAGGTACCTGTCTTCTGTGGTAACATTAATAAATTAAACTATTTAAGCTGTAGGTCATATTATTATTTTATCATCAATTTTCCACGAGAATCACATAACCACAACAATTTTTATTGTCTGTAATCTGAACACATGTTTTTAATATAATATGATTTGTTTTAAATAATATTTATTGGATAGAATTTCAAAATTGTAGAAGAAAAATGATTACTTATAATATGTACTTGATTTAGGGAGGATCTCTCCCAATTTTTGTCAATGGTAAACTGTAAAGACCTACAAAGTTGTTGTCACTTGTCAGTCACTGCGTCCTTAGCACAGGTTACAGGTTGCATTATACTGGTGTATTAGTCAATTAGTGTATTATTAGTGGTGCGCATGGGCTAAAATTAACTTGACTTATTCATACCATAGAACATTATGGAGGCGACACTCTCAATGTTAATGAGTTGAACATTTTGAATGGTCTTGAAATAGTTTGTAACTTCTGTCTTACATAGACCTTATAATGTAAGGTCTATGGAGTATGACGTCTTACCGCTACTAAATGAAAAAATAAAAGTGGAGGGGTAAGTGTCGCTTTTATAATGTTCTGTGCTTGTACCAAGATAGTCCATGGTTCCCAATTTAGGCCTGACGTGCTGGTGCCGATATTCGACAACACGTTTTGACGTATATTTTGGACTATACATCTGCTCAACAAAACAACAGTGGTTGTCGCTCACTCTAACCACTTGAAGTAAATGTAATGTGCACATAAAATTTTTGTTTTATTATTTAGTTTTTAAATTTTCGACTTCGTGTCAAATTGCTAACTAGATATATTACATTATTATTTGACAAGAATTTAGAAATATATATTTTTTAATCCAATCAGCTTACTCTTAAATATTCTTAGGTATCTTTCAACAATAAATTTCAATAATTTTGAACTATTAATAAACAAAAATGAAACATGGCTTTAAGAAATAAATAAATATAAAGACCTCGTGTAGATCAGAGTACAATTTATTGTTAGCAACTTGGTAGGTAGGTAGTTATAGTCTTGAGGATTTGAGTTAGCTAGCTGATTAATGGTGACGTGTATAAAGACAGATTAAGTAAGAATGAAAACATAAATTATATAATAAATTGTGTATTTGTGTAATATCATTTAGCATTTTAAGTACAACTTTTTTTTTTTTTGTACAAATTAGGATTAATGTTAATAATCAAACAGCATAGAGATATACATATCCTAGATTAGGATAAGTAAGATGTAGTTGATCTAGAGAAGATTTACCAAAAATGTATGTATATAAAAAAAGTATAAATGTTTACTCAGTATCAATATATTTTAATTTTTCACACATACTTTAGTAAAAATAATATTTTCCACAAGTTTAAATTCTTTTATTTCGTAATACATAATGCCATAATGGAATTCATGTATTAGGATTTTTTGTCCATGAAGTACGGTTTTCCATTATTGCCCAAACGTTTGGTCAAAATGTCAACTCCAGTATCGGTAACTAATAATGTCTGTTCAAATTGTGCCGATAACAATCCATCCACAGTCACAGCTGTCCAATTGTCTGGCCAACACTTGTCTCGCCAACTACCTACAATTTTAGAGTTAAAATTTATGAAAATAAGTAAGTAGTTATGAAGGAAAAAAATATAAAATAATTCAATAACAAGGTTACAACCAGGAATATTTACCAACATAGAAAGTAGTTTATAATAGTCATATTTTCATGATGTTACTCATAAATTGAATGTTTATGTATAGGGTTCTTTGAGCTTAGAATATCTCCGAGTTATTAATTAAAAAAGTTATTACTGTAGGACTGTGAATTGAAAGCACAGTAAACCAGTGATGTTCCTTTTAAATTCGTTGAAGGTTTACTCAGCGCAATTAAAAAAAATTCAATGATACATTTTAGGGTGCTATAAAAAAGGTCTTCCATATGCAGCATTCCCAATAATAAGTTCCAGGCTATGACATCGGTAGTTGGTATAATAAAGGAGTAGTGTTAATTAAATAATAACAAAATAATTTTCATTTACATTATTTTTATTATATTTTATTAATTTGGTTTTAATAAAGACATGAATATTGAATCCCCCAACACAAAAACAATAACTATTTCTAGATTCTGAGTGGAACGATGAATGTATTGATTTTACAATGATGTTTTTATTTTTATTTTTGTGTCTGTGTACACAATAAGTAGTCAAATAATGCTTCGATTTTCAACTTCAGTATCTTGTTCGATGGGAAAGTGTATTAGATTTTCAAATCTTAGATTTAAAAAGAAATTGTTTTATGAATTCTTCACTCAAAATAATTTGCTAATTTTCGTGATTTTTCCGTATTTTGTCAAGATTTGAACTTTAAATGCTTATAAAAAAAACTGTGACTAAGGACTTTTAATTTTTTTCAAATGTCATTGTAACAATATAGTAGGAGCCTTGTATTAATTTTTCAAGCTATTTTATCCAACAAATAAAGTTTTATTGACATTCATAGAAAAAATCGCTCCACTCAGAATCTAAAAACTAATAAAATTGGAAACTGAAAATGTCCCTAAACAATTCAAAATAAACCAAAATATCCAAAAATAAACAAAAATATTTTGAAAATGCGAATATAAGCAACAAGTGAACATTTAACGTATATATGTACATTTGTTTTAGAGTTACACAAAAAACTAAAATTGAATTTGTCAAAAACCAATTTTGCGTAAAAATTCACCTTTTCTCTTAATTTTTATGTGGTTTTTCCCGGCGTTTTTGAAAAACATTGGGAATTTTAAATTTTGACCTACCAAATACACAAACTAGATTCATTTTCCCATTGAACAAGATACTGGTCATTTTTGGATCTCCATCGTATTTTATAATTATGTATAAATAAAAATATATTTTTAATTTTATTGATTAATATTTAATAAATGATGTGTATTAAAATTGATTTATAGATAATTGGATCCAAATACATATTTTGTATTTACAATATTATTGAATTCAAGAGACTAAATTCAAAAGTTTGGTGGTAAACACATTGACAACCATATTGCTACACAAAATAAATGTAGGAATGTCATATAATTACATTTTTCATAATAGACTAATTTGTTGAACATATTTTTAAAATTTTTTTTTTTAACTTTTATTTGGATATATATAATCTGTAATAACTATAGTAGTTACAATAGGCATGTGAGCTGGATTAACAGTTGACTTTGAAAGCGTGAGGGGAGTAGCTACCCAGCAGTAACACTTAACGTGAAATTCTGTTCAACACAATATTTTTTTATTTTATATAGCTAACTTACCTTGTGATATCATAGGCTCAATTGTGAATGTATGTCCAGGTTTCATTACACCAACAGCTTTGTTTTCTGTTATATTAAAATTGTTTTTTTTTATTATATTAATTAAATAACGGTTCATTTTTTATGAAAATATATTTATAAAACTTACTAGCATAATGTGGGACTCCAGGAGATGTATGAAACAATTGATGAATACCATGACCACAATAGCTTCTTACAACAGAAAATCCGTTAGATTGAGCATGTTTATGTATAATATTACCAAGTTCTCTATATTTTTCACCCGGTGTAACTGTATAATAAGAACAATTTTCAATACATTCAAAATAATTACTTAATAAATAATATATGTATTCTACCTGCTTTTATAGCCTTTTCTAAACATTCCCAAGTAACATTTACCAATTTTTCTGCAGCTTTAGAAACATTTCCTATAAAAAATGTTTCATTCAAGTCACCATGATATCCTCGATGACATACAGTTACATCAACTGCAAAATGTAATATATATTATTAAAGCAAATTTAATTTTTAATTTTTTAAATTATTTCTCAAACCATTGCAAATATCTCCATTAATTAATGCTCTCATGTCAGGTATTCCATGACATATAACTTCATTTATAGATGTACAACATGATTTGGGATATTTGTAATAATTCAATGGTGATGGATAGCATTCTTTTTCAATGCATGCTTCATGCACAACTCTATCAATTTCATCTGTTGTAATTCCAACATCAATCATTAATGCTACTTCATCTAATACTTCTCGTCCAAGCTAAAAGAAAAACAAAATTAACAATAGAGTACCCTTATTAATTAAAATTTTCAATGCTGGCGACACGTTTATGCATCGTAATGCTATTTTAGCATTTGGCCACTGACACGTCATATGTATTCTTTTCAACGGGCCACTAATGCGTTTAATCATCAATTTTTTATATATTTCATTGTCATTTAATTATTGTAAATATCTGAAATTTGAGGTAGCTGTAGGGAACAAACATAAAAAAAAAAATTGATTGGTTTTTGAAATCTGTTTTTTTAGACAGGAGGGAACTATAATCGTATTATTGTGTATACACGCATATATACTATTTTCATAAATGTATATTATTTTTATCCATTTATAATAAATATATTATATTATCTGGCTTGGTGTTTTGACGAGCTTTTACTCAGTATACACTATCTATTATCTTGCATTTTACACGTAGCTCCTCGGTAAAATTTGACATGACACACAAACGTGTCACCGACGTTACACATACAATTACCAATGACACTGATATGGAATTCTAAGTATCTAAATACCTTGCAAGCAATTCTCATTTGTTCTTGTTCCTCATCGTTTAATACTTTAATGTGCGATGATAATTTTACTGATTGTTCACTTAAAGGTGTGCCATCAGGATGTTCAGCATAATCAGGTTTTTGTATGTGTCCAGGAACAGTACGCGCAGGAGATGTTCTATGAGGTCTTAATGGACCTAAAAAATAAAGAATTTTTATATTATTTGATTGATGAAAGTGTAGTTAAATTTATTGTTTCCTATATTGATAAATAATATATAGATCACAATAAATGGTTAATAAGAGTTATAATTAATGCTTAATTTAAAGTTGTTTCTATTTACTTTCTTTTTTCATTGACTGTTTAAAATGTTCTATATACTATTCAGAATAAAAAGGTACTGGGCGGCCAACTTGTGCGCTTAGGCGTAGCTATGTTACGAATGCCGAACCAGGTGGTTGACTTGTTGGGAGAAGCAACTGACCACCGCCGGACGAAAACTGATTGCCGCCCAGTATCTTTCTTATTCTGAATATAGGATAATTTCACTTTTCAGTATGGTGTACTTCTTATGATTTTTAATGTGATAAGTGATAACATTTATTTTACCTGTAAATACATAATCTGGCCATGGATTAAATGGTTCAATAATACCATTTGAATTTTCTGTAACACAATTTAAAAAAAATAATATTAATTAGATTAGAAAAATATGTATTATTAAAAAAAAATAAATTATCTTTTTTCTTCAAAGTTAAGCAGGTATTTCATTGGTTCTTTATTGGTCGATCGACAAATACTTTCATTTGATGCTTACCAACTTTTTGTTGATCGGGATTGTTTGTCGATTAACTGATGTCAAATAGTGTATACCACCATTATATACACATTGACTTAAATTTTCATAAATTAATTAATAAAATATATAACAAGTAAAGGTACTTTTCTGTTATCCCTACTACCGCTCGATGCCGCGACTACTCTATTCTGTTATCTCTACTACTATAGTACTATCCCGATAGTTCAGTATTTTCATACATAATACACATGAATTGCTATTCATATAATAATATATTATATTAGTATAACGTTTATTATCAGTTATCACATAAGTTATCACAATAGTGTAGTGTTACAATATAAACCATAAAATCATCAAGATATTAAATATATATATTTATATATAAATTAAAAAGATGGCCAAGTGGGTACCACTCTGCTGTATAGTAGTTGTCAAGTATGTCATTGTAATGCGTATGTGTTATATTTGAATTCAATGATAAATCATTGGATACGAAATACGATTCTGAGCGGAGACAGTGCGTTAGACGAGACCTAGCTTAGTAGTACCGAACACGTATGGCTACTGGGTAAATACCCCATAACTTTTGCAAGTAGTAGGTGGGTGACTGCTTAGTGCTTTAAGGTCTTATTGAATTTGATAAATTACCACTAAATACACAATATCGTTAAAATTATATATTCAAACGCTCATAAAAAAGGTCTATGTACGTATATAAAATATGAACTGTATTGGGGAGGTATTTTAAATTTTTATATTTATATCCATGTTTATGATTTATTATCGGTTTTATCTAAATCAGCATCGGCGAGGTAGTCGAGATAACAAAATTGAGACTCGCGGTAGTAGGGATAACAGAAAAGTACCCAAGTAAAATAATTTAAAAATAATTTTTAGGAAAAACTTAACGTTTAAATAATAATCTCAAAATAATATGTTTTCAATTGACAGTAAAACTTTGTTTGACATATACACATTTAACTAAAAATATTTTTAGTGTAAAATTGTAAGATCACCTATTGAATTTAATGTCAAATATTATTAATTTTTGTACCTATAGTTTGTAAATTTTTAATGATGCAAATATGAATAATTAAATCTTAAAACTTTTAAAAAGTTAAACAAAAACATTAAATAATAATAATAATAATATTTTTATAGTTATATGAAAATTTCACTTACGGCCAGCTTTATGAAGAGCTTTATGTGTAGACCAGTTCCCTTTAAAACACTCCTAGAACAATAAAACATAAGAGGTAAACATTTTAATTAAAACATTAAATGTTGAACTTAAACATTACATATTATTCAATATTATCGAACATTTAATCATAGTTTGAAAATTATAAATTTAAGGTTAACATTAAAATTTTGAATATAAAAATCTATATAATAACAATTTAAATTAGGTATCAATAACATCTAAATTGTTGATAACTTAAATTTATCTATAAATCCTCCAAGATATTTAGTATAACTGTATAAGCAGTCTGTACTTGAATTGATAAAAAAGAAGACGGAATGCATAAAATATACTATAAATTTGGTAGACTCTCGTTGCCTTTTTTTGTTGTTTGGAAAATCGAGTTCATTAAAATCTAATTCAAACACTAGTTAGGTATACATCTAGGTATACCTAGATAATAATAATTACTTTTTTGTTAGATGAAATAAATTACAAGTATCATATCTGAGAAGCGCTTCATACATAAACTGTTTAACTCTACTTCTTAACTGAAATAAGGTTTGAATAAGTAAAACCAAATTGAAAAATGTGCAAACACGGTCTATGCAATCTTGTCGTGATAATTCAGACATTTGACGACAAACCACTATGCAAGTAGTCGCTCTTGCTCGAAAAATCAAGTATTGATTTCGACAAGACTTGGCTGAATGCTTAAGACTATTCAAGCCAAACGAAAAATAAAACAGATAGTATCGGTCACTTATAGCCATTCGGTAACTTGCTGACGACATACACATTGTTCAAAATAGCAACAAATGATGGGAATATGTCCCAAAATGTGGGAAACTAATCATTAATAATATTACCTGAGAGCAAAAATAGGAACCGGGGATGTCAAGTTTAATGCAGGTGGGACACTGAAGATTTGCTTTCGAACCGCATCCGGCCGTTTCGCATGTTCTATTTGCCAATGATGCCGACATTATAACGGGTAAATCCAATTAAGTTGTTGACACAAATCCTGCGTTCAAACGTAACCAAAAATGTTTGTACTTAGACAACTTATAATTATGTTTCGAACTTTCGAAGAGAAAAATTATTTTAATTACCACACGAGTAGGTTGCAGGTACATTCACCGATCGCCATCCGCCAAAACACGATTTCATTTAGATTGCGGCAACGTGAAATCTGATATTGTTATCAGTTTCCAATTAATCAGCTGTACGGCCGTTATCAATCCATTTAGATAATTTTTATTATGATTATCAGCTATGCCCTATGGGTTTATTATGATGTATGGTGTTCGTGACTACAAGAAAGTACACCACTATTCCAGTTGATTATTAACTTTCGTCTCGACCTGTACTGAATATACACATCCGCGATGAATATTATTCCAAGGTTTGGAAAAAATTTAAAAAATGGATTGTTCAACATGACTAAAAAGTATACTACCCCAAGTGCCACACCACCGAACCCCCCGACTACAAATCCAAGTGTAACGCCTTCATTCAGTTCAAGTAAATTTATTTTAAAATGTATTATAAGGTTAATTCATATTATAAAGTATTATGTTCTATCGTGTTCTATTGTCATTGGCTCGTTTTCAAACCTCTTATTTGAATATAATATTTTATGGTGGCATAGTGTACAAAATAAACATAGGGTCCTTCTTCCTAAATGTCCTAAAATAAAGGGTATAAAATAAAATAATATATATGACAATACTATTAAAAATTTATATATTTAGATTGTTATCATTGGCAAAAATGGCACCTATCCAGAGTTTAATAGTTGAGGGTGCTTTTAATATTGAAATATGAAATAGGTACTTATCAACTAAGAGAATTATATTTAATACATTTTTACCTACTTAAAAAATTATTTTAAGTTTCACTTCACAGACTAATATTATTTACAATTTATTTATTTAATCAAATTTCTTTAATAATATTGTAATAATATGGTACAATAGTATTCATGTATTAGCTGAAGTTGGGTAATAAGTTATTTATACCTACATAATATTACATGTTATTTTTAATAATTCAGTTAGAATTTAATCAATAGTATTGATATTTTTCTACAACAACAAATTATATAATATATTTATTCTATCTTTTCCTTATTATAAGTATTGATTATAAATACTAGTATTTATAATCAATGTTATAAGCTTTTCAGAAGTATACAACTATATACTACAATAAAAAATTGTTTGATGCTATTTGGACATTAATTAGTTTATTTATTGGTAAGACAAAAACAATTATGTATCCACTATTTAAGTGTTACATAAATATAATATGTACACATCATATTCCTGGTACAAACTATAATTTAATGACTATCATTAATCATAATTACTTTCAGGATTCACATTTTATTTAATCTGTATTATTAAAATAAAAATTGGTAAATAATAATATAACTGTTATAGAACTGTAAATTTGTTTTAAAGTGGTAATTAGTTTGATGATACAAGTTAGTAATCAATAGTACAAAATAAAGTTTAAAATTAAAATTATTGAGAATTTTAAGTAGGCAAAAAAAAATATGTGTTGTACCAGTTTAACAGGGATGTTTTTATCTTAACATATTATTGAGAGTCAACCGAGAGTATAACCAATTTAAAGGCTATATGTTGGGACAAAAACAATAACATATTTTAAATAGAATACATTTCATTTTGAATATATTTTTAGATATTAAATTACCTCTTACAAATACAAGAAAAATCATGTGTGTCTGGGCTAAACGATATCCATCACTGAAAGATGTTCCAGATCATGTCACGTAAGCATTATTTTGTTACTAATTAATTTTATTGCTTATTATTTGTTTTCACTTTCACTCACATTTATTTAGGTGCAAACACAGAATACCCATACAATGTTCTTTTGTAGTTATTTCACTAGGGTTTTTCTCCTTTTTATATTATAGTGGTATTAATATTGACTTTCTCATCCCAAATAAGAATGATGTAGCTGACATAATAAATTTTTTCAGTACATTAACTTGTGGTGTAGATCCTTTCTTTTTATATTTCATAAGTTAGCAGGATATTATTACTTTCATAGCTGGGTGATTTAAATTTAAATTCAAGGTTTACTTATTATTAAATTTCCTTTCACACATTTATTAAACAACTTCCTCAATGTCTATAAAGTATAAATAGATATTTTCTTGATTGTATTGATTGATAAATAAATATTGATAGTAAAATAAATGACGGTACCATGTATGATGTACATTGTACTACATGTACATTTAATCAGTGGTACTTATAATATGTTCTTATTAGGTACTTAAGTTTTGTAAGTACTTAATTGCACTTTCACAATTTTTTACTATTTCACTTCCCCCCTTTTCACCAAGTAAAAATTATAAATCTAATCTGCTACCAGAAACCATAATAAATTTCGAAGATTGAAGCATTTTTTCTGCTATTAAAGTTTCTTCAGACACAAAAAAAAGCATGCATACATTGTAAAACTTATGCATTCATTGCTCCGTTCAGAATCTAAAACATTTGAGTACAACGAATATTACTTTTGACATAATTAGATAACCTCTATGTAAATTGTCTGCTCTGAACTATAATACCTATATTTATAATTATAATTATATTATGTTTTTTATTTTGTGCAGACCTGAAGTATGGAACAAAGTTCGTTCTGTTGTTCGAATCAAAGTGGCCAACTATACAATGTTCTTTATAATCTTGGGGTGTATTGCAATGGTTGTTACAGGCAAGAGGGCCCGTGACCGTGGTGAGACAATAATGCAAAGAAACTTGGATTGGCATCAAAAGTACTCAGAAGGAAAAGAAGACACAAAGAATATTGGTGTGTTTGGAAAATAAATAGTTTTAGAAAAATTAATTTTATGTATCCATATTATTTGATTGTTAAACAATGTTCTATTTCTATTAATAATTATTAGCCTATTATATAAGTCCATTAACAAAAAAAATGTATAGTTATTAGTTTGTGCTTTTTTATGTGTTCACCAAGTTAATAAAATCATAAATATATTTTTTGATTGAAAATAAAGATAATCATTAATTTATGTATGCAATGAGAAATGCACCTATTACTTTTATTTGGGCTGTTAATTATTGAAAATAATAATTAATGTACAAACTACTAGGTTAAATGTTTCAATATTTGAATAAATGATAAATATTCGTTCAGAGGATGTCAGCACAATATTTGTTTTCTCGCTCAGACCTACGCGCAACATATATAAAACACTTTCACCTAAAATCTTATTTTTATGGTTTTTGAGTTATTTTAGAGGAAAGTCATCCATAACAAAAATTATAGAAGATAATATTTTTGAATATTTGACATATCAGTTTTATATTTTATTATTATTATTTGACTAAATATTCGATTTTCAAAATAAAATAAGGCGGAAGAGTGGGTACCGCTCTGCTGTACAGTTGCTTTGTTGTTGAGCATGTCATTGTAAATTGATATGTTTGAATTGATATATTTGAATTCAATTATAAATCATTGCATATGAATTACGATTCTGAACGGAGACATTGCGTGTATTCCTATAATTAATCCTTATATAAATAATCAAATTTAATAATTAAAATAATTTGTCATGGATCTTGTCAAAATTTGATCTTTAAATGCATATAAAAAATAATCATGCCTGTATATTTTTAATATTTTTGAACTTCTATGAAATCAACTTATGAGGAGCCATGCATTAAATGTTCAAGAAGTTTTACTTAAGTAGTTAAAAAGTTCTTATCGAAAATAATTTTAAAAAATTTTTACAAAATTCGAAAATGTTATATGGCTATAAATAGCTCAAAAAGAGTTAAAATATTTTAAAAATATTATCATGTAATAAGAAAATGATAAAATAAACGTTTTTGAATAATGACAAAATAAGAAAATTGTATTATGAGAATTTGTTAATTTACGTGTGAATATCCCATTTGAATAAATTGATTTCACTTTCCGGTAATTATTTTTTTTTTGTTAAATAGGGGAAAACTTAAAAGGATCTTGTATGAACATTTCAAATCTTAAGTATACATAATGCATAAAACAACTTTTATGAATTATTAACTCGAATTAATTTGCCAATTTTGTGATTTTTATACATTTTGTCAATTTTATTCACACCCCCATAAAAAATTGTGAATTTACGCTCGACTTTTTTTTTTTTTGACATGCTCTTGTTATATTATTATTTATTAGTATTATTACTAGTTATTGCCAACTTGATAATTAATAGTAATTTCATCATTATATAAAATATACCTAGTAAAGGTTTATTAAATATTAGGTAATTTAAAATTGAGGGAAATATTATAATGTGCCATCAAAGTATCAAATAACTTTTTAGACATCTTATTATGGACAAGACAATGATAAATCAGTAGGTATTCACTATTAGCCTCTGTTTTAGTTTTAATTTTAGTGTTGATATTAGACACCGTATTGCTAAAATAATCCTATAAAATAAATAAATAGGTACCTATTTTTTAATTGCAAAATTAAATAGATAAGTTGTATATGTATATCACTATATTCTCAGAATCAGAACCTAACTTCATTGTATTTTAGAATCAAGATTGACTATCAAAAATGTGCTAGACTGGATAAAAAAATTAATTGTAAAATTAGATTATTACATAATGCTTTAGAAAGCAATAAACTATTGGAATACTAATTACTAATTGCTTTTCAATTAAAAATTGTATTAATCACCATGCTGGGGTTACCCTGTCTTCGCCCGGGCCATCACTCAATTATCTATAAATAGGATTGAAAATTTTTTTGACCAGCAGTTGTTAATTATAATAATGTATTATTATTTTATTGACTCAGAAGGACAAAACAGTAATTAAGTGTTAACATTTTATATGCTTTTTAAGATTGAATTAAGACACATTTTAACACAAATCAATGGGTGTTAATTGGTAAAAATGGGTTTAATAATTAATGTATTCAATGGTGTAGTAGTATTAAATTGGGGATTATACTTTTCTAGAATATATCATGCCTTTGATATAGGATATGTCAAGATTTTGAAGAGAAATGTCAAGGGTCTTATCTAAAATGTTTGCTTTTATGTGCAAAATCAAGTCTCTAATGGAATTTTTGAGAAATTACTATTTAAGATGTCATTGATTTATTATTATTATTTAGTTTGTTTACTCCGGTTACCGGTTACCCCGAGAAATGGGACGTGGTCAATATAGAATTATTACCTACCTACATAATATACCTAATGGTATTATAATGCCTTAAAAATCGACAAAAATGTTTTAAAAAAATGGAAAAGTGCATTAAAAATGTATTTTACTATGCTAAAAAGTATAAAATAATATTGTTTAAATAAAATAAAATATGCAAAACACGTAATTGCAAAGGCGCAAACGGAGTTGCATAATATTTGTGTCCATGTACCTATATTAAATAATTTAGTTACCTACGTGACCAGCTGATCTGTTGTGTAGGGAAGTTTTAAGTTATTGAAGCAAAATGTATTATATTACAATATAATTAATATTGTTATCGCCTCTTTATATAATTATCTATTTGTATTACATGAAAACGGCCGACGACGTTGGACTACTCTGGTTTACACTCGTTATTGTTATTATCTATATAAAACTAGCAGGTACCTACCTAGTTAATTAACTCAATCTGACACAGTGACACTGCTTGTAAGATGGTGGATGGGAAAGTTGGCGACGGATTAGAACGGAAGTAAATAGACATTTATATTATTCAGTTTTCTATCTATTTATAATTATAATATTATATTATAATACATTTATCTTGATTTATTTAGTTTTAAATATGGTCAAGATATTTTCAAAGGATGGTATTGAAGTTAAATAAAATTAAAATAAACATATTCGAAATGGACGATAAATGTAGGTAGCATACTATATTCTAAATTTTTATCTAAGAATTATTATTGTCTGATAATATTATTTACTATATGTTATTAAATAATAATATAACAATATTTTTTTAATAGTAATAAAATAAGGTATGTATAGTGACATTTAAAAAATGTAATGTTATCTGCATTGAGTGTTATGCTGTTATAAAATATCGTCGTAAATCGTGCGATATAGTTTATTTACGTGTGCTAGAAAGATTTGACGGATAAAGCGATTGAGGAGGCATAAGATAATTTTATTTTCTATTTCACTAGCCTGCGGTTTATGTGGTTCTGTAAACGTAACGGATCGACGTTGTGTAAAATAAAAACGATAAATCCGTAACGGGGAGAGTAGGAAAGAGATAAAAATAAAGAAGCCCCAAACGAATATATTTGGTGTGGGATACACTGTGGGTAATAAAAATCTGATAAAATCGAAAGGGAAAAATAACCATACTGATGAAAACGCGCTGGGCAATATCCGAATGAAATCGTCTACCCCTCTTTCTCTGTTCTTTTATGCTCAAATTCATTTCTACCACATAAACATCAAATAATAACGCTAAACATACAAATATTAAAAAATCATCTATGTTGTTTGCAATATTTAATGTTCTAATACTTTGGCCCTAAATGCCTATTTTAGTTTCATAGTCGTACCTAATCGTAGAAGCAAAGTCCCGAAGTCTGTTTTTTGTTTGTTATATTTATTAGTTATTAGTTATTACCTACTTACTTATTACAATAAATTAAGGATGGAAACTGGAAAGTGTGCCATAGGTAGGTAATAGGTATGCTTGCATACTAAACATTTGTGTAATATATTTTGATTTACACGTATCAAACGAATAAACTGTTATAGGCTAGCAACAACCAACATACAGGTAGGCACCTACCTATACCTATATACTACCAATGCCGTAGACAGGAATTTCATTTGGGGAGGGGAGTTCATCACAGTGAAAAAAGATGACTTTAAAATATGTTAGTAGTATCAAATGTTTCTAGATATATTTATATACTTTTTATGTTGTAAGGGAATGGAGGGTTTGGACCCCCTAAACCCTCTCCGTGCTGTGAACATTGGACCTGTATAAGAGGTATACTCAGTCTCAAATAAGAGCAACCTCATGCAGTGACCGATTTTCGTCTGGTTCGACCATACCCCTCGATTAAATCAGTCGACTTTTGTCATCAGCATTCGTTTGACGGCCGAAAATTGTCTTAGTAAAATGCTTGGAGGTTTTTGGAATAATAATAAGTACTTACTTAACGATAGTCGATACCGATACCGTGATATTCGGCGAGGGTTAGCCACACCTATTGGGTGCCTACATTACTCCTATGTATCTAAGATATGAGATAGAGTATATACATACCCACGTTCAGCTTATTGCAAAGATAGGTTGTATATTATGATAGGTAGGTACTTGGTACCAATGGAGAAACTAGGTGACTTGTGCACTTCAAAGTCATAAATGTACATCAGCAAACAATCAAAGCTTTTTTATACTTTTTATTGTTTTGTAGTCAATATTATATCGATAATTTGTACCTATATTATTATAAAAGGTGGGTAAGTGGATTTCGCTCTGCTGTACAGTAGGTTACAAGTGGGTCACTGTATAATGGATGGTATTAAATTTGAATTCAATGATATAATATCATTGTATAAGAAAAACGATTCTGAGCGGAGACGGTATGTTAGTCTAGGTATAAGACATAATATTATAATATTAGGTACCTATAATAAATTCCAAATTAATCATATCATAATATTTATTAGGTACTTATAACGCGTTATACATCAACAAAAAACCGTGGTACTATCATAGATATATAATAGTATACTTTAGAAGTTTCAAGTACCCACGAATAATATTATACAATCACAACAAAATAACTAAAATAGTTATGCTAGGTTTTTAATATGTAATTTCGTCCAAATTTGTACTTAAAATGACTATAAAAATAAACTGTGTAAATGTATTTTTTAGATTTTTTGGTAACAGAATTAATTACTTACGTGGAATCTTGTTTTAAATTTTCAATTCTTAGATACAAAAATTGAACATTTTATAAATTTTTAACTACAAAATAATTTTTCAAATTAAAATTTGATAAATTTTGTCAAAATTTGATCTTTAAATGCTTATAAAAAAAAATTGTGCCTATGTATTTTTAATATTTTTCAACTGATATTGTAACAATATATCAGGAGCTTTGTATTAAATTTATACACTTTTTGGCCCAACAGATAAAACTTTATTGATAATTATAGAAAAAAAAAACTAAAAAAATTGAAAACTTACAATGTCCGTAAACAGCTCAAAAAGAGTCAA
>NC_042494.1:68895381-68987754 GCF_005508785.2 Acyrthosiphon pisum | reverse complement strand
AATCGTTACGTAAGAAATCGAGTGAATATCAAATGTGTAAAATATGAATTTCAAACGCCCATAAAAATTTAATTTGAGTTCTTATAGACATTTTTTTTTGGTAAAGGTAGATTATCCTATAAGGAATCTTGTATTACATTTTAAAATCTTAGATTTAAAAAGAAAAATTTTTATGAATTTATAACTCGAAATAATTTGCAAATTTTCGTGATTTTTCCATATTTTGTCATTTTTTGAACTTTAAATGCTTAAAAAAAAAAACTGTGACTAACGATTTTTAATATTTTTCATCTGCCTTTGAAACAATATACTAGGAGCCGTCTATTAAATTTTGAAGCTTTTTTATCCAACAAATAAAATTTTATTGATATTTTTAGAAAAAAAACTAAAAAAAAATGGAAAATAAAAATGTCCGTAAAGAGCTCAAAATACATCAAAATATTTTGAAAATGTTATGGTGTATAGAAGATGCTAAGATAAACATTCAGTCAAAATTTCATGTATCTACGGTAATTTTTTTTAAAGTTACACCAAAAACCAAATTCAATTTTGTGAAAAATCGATTTTGCGTAAAAATTCCCGTTTTTCCTTAATTTTTCTTTTGTTTTTCCCGGCGCTTTTGAAAACCACTGGGAAATTTAAATTTTGACCTCCCCAATGCACCAACGATATTCACTTTCTGATCGAACAAGATACTGAAGTTGAAAATCGTAGCATTATTTCGACTACTTATCGTGTACACAGACACAAAAAAAATAAAAAAATAAAAAAATAAAAAAATAAAAAAATAAAAAAATAAATAAAAAAATAAAAAAACACACATCATTGTAAAATCAATACATTCATCGTTCCACTCAGAATCTAATATTAACAATAAACCAATAAATGCTATATAGTTTGGTATTGACTATGAAAAGGTATGAATGGTATGATACAGCAACGATTCATGAAATAAAACTTTAATTTACTACTTATTGAATCTAGATGGGATTAGGTAAATAATTTAAAAAACGAACAAATTTTTAACCAATATAATTTAAACAAAAATATCAGAGCTATGGGAAATTGACCATTTTACCATGCGGACATTTACTGGAGGGCCTCGTTATACTTATATGACTTCAGATGTTGTAAAATTAATATGAAAATGTGGTCGACCCGTCGACCCGATCTATTTATAATTTTGAAATGTTATAGAACACATCATATTTTTAATATTGTCATACGTGACAATTGAAGAACAAAAATAGTTCCACAGCATTTTAAAAAAATAACTTAGGAGTCAAATCAGGGTTATACAGCTAGTATCATGTGAAGAACATACCTAATATAGTAATATTATGTACCTATGTAAAACAATATTTGTTATGATATACATAATCTAACACATAAGTAATATAAACGTACCTACCTATAAGTAGTCCATATTTCATTCCATTATATTATATTATTATAATATTATGGGTAGGTTAGGCTAGGTATATTATGTTGCTGAATTCTGTATTTCTGTTCATCGTTTATATCTCCGTTGTTATTGGCTATTTGCTCAGAAACCTATGTCGTGTTTTGTATATTTACTTATACACACCGGGTGTCAGTAATAGCCATTTTGACAAAATGCGTTTATTCGATCGATGGCTTTGTTGTAGTGCACGTTGTCACATTTACATGCAAATTCAAAATCCAATTTCAAACAGAAGAAATTGAAATACTTTCGATGTTAAAAAATACCAACAAGGTAACGAATACAGTTAATGCATCGTTTTTATTTTCTGTGTGTTGCTAAATAGGTAAGTACCAATAATGTTATCATATTCTTTCTCCTATGTAAATACTATACGCGCATATAGGTGTGCTGAATTTTTTCAATTTCATATTATAGCGGTAGCTGGTAAAAAAATAATGTTATCATTGTTCTTTCAATAAAAATATTCAATGGAACTAAAAGTCATTGTTACTTGTACAGTTGTCCCTGATGATATTATATATAAAGTGGTTTAACAAGCACCATGTAAATACTTATGTTTTCGTTTAATAATAAATATTTTATTTTCAAACACTGATTTTTGGAATTGTTTAATATCCTTATAGACAATATTTTTAAATTCTTGAAATTGTTTGTATTACTTAATTACTGCCCTCACATGGCAGTGATACAAACATCTGTTCTTAAAATTATTCCATTTTTTTACTGTAAATTATTCTGTAGGTAGATATTTTTTTGAAAAATGTTGGTGTATCCACCCGCCTCATTAAACATGTAAACAATTAATTTATAAGTTAATAAAATGTTTATACTAAGGATAATAGTCCTTAAAAATGGTTTTAAAAAATACAATATTGATGTATCTAATATTGGATTTGGAATTTATTACGCTTGGACTATTTATGAAAATTATAAATGTTGATAGATTAATATTAATTACGAAAATTTTAAAATCTCTATATTCCTTATATCTTTCAAATCTGAAACCATGGATATATCCTAACTCCTAAGCACACAAAATTGTAAAATCAGGGATGATTATTTGGAGGGTATGAAAGGGTGATCTTTGAAACACCTTTTCTTTCCACGTCTTACTAGATATTGACCTGACGTCCTGACATTACATTTAGAAGCACCAAGACAGTAGATTCATACATTTTCAAGTATAGTGGTGAGTGGTGTATATATATAAAGGCTCTGGGGAGATCTATCTCCCTCATCACCATTTAATTACGTCTCTGGTCTGCACTGCAATATTTGGCATTGAACACCACGCCTGATGGTCACCGCCACTCACCAGACCGGTGAAATCACGATTCGCCGACGGAATTTTGGTCAGGATATTAAATTTCGCAGTCCTCAGCTTTGCGAAAACCTAGTGCATTAAGTCCGTCGTGGATGGTGTTCGGATTGTGACTTCAACGACATCTGCAGCTGCATTGCTGTGATTTTATTCACGGTCATGATAATAGATAACGTCAATATAGTATTAAGTAGGTATGAGAAAAGTCAAAAGTGCATAGGAAGTTATAACTTTTGGAATAAAGAAAAAACTATTCCGGTGATGGGGGCGAAGGTAGAACCCCCCAAAATCCTACAAATAGGTGTGTACTCGTATTATAGTATTATGTATATAATACATTAGATCCAATTTTTTCTGTGTATATTCCTGGAGGCCATGAGGCCAACATATTTTTTGTTGCTTTTACTTATTAAGTTACGATTTAGGGAGCTTAGTCGCAAGTATAAAGATAATTTTGCGTAAAGTTAAATAATATAAAAACTACCTACTTCAAATTTTGATTTTGATACTTTTGACTACTATTTTCAGAAAAATGATCTACTAAATAATTAAAATAAATTTATATAGGTACCTACAGTAGAAAATGGAGGTTCTTATTTGAAAAAAAACAGAAGTTTGTATCTCCACAGGATATTATAGTATCCATAGTAGTACATGAAATCTATAGAATTTGAAAATATGATCTTAAAAGTAAATTTAAAAATATTTTATTTTAAATTAAAAAATGAGATTTTGAATAACTGCATTATATTAAAGAAAAAAAGGAAGTGAATCACCTTATATATACCTACTATGATTAGTCAATATAGGTACTATTAGGTACTGTAAATAGTCAATATAATATCGCGTATAGGTATCTATAATGTACCTACCTATAGCCTAATGCCTGCACGGGCTATCATTGGTACGTAGGTATTTATACTTTCTTAATATTAATTTATACAGCTATGGGTATTTACTTTAATAATTTATTAGTATAAGGTTTTTTAATAAATGTTTTATTATTTGGAAATACAGGAACATTGCAGACGATTAGGTATATGAAAGTGAATTGAATAATGTAAATAACCGGAGCGTTCCCCTCGCGACAAATTTATAGGCTATTGCGGACAAAGAAAGAATACAATAAATAAACATATTTTTTCAGCTCCACTTATTTTACCAAGAAATTTTATTCATTGATCTTTTGCAGGTTTTTATTATAGATATGATATTTCTCTTTCTATTATTATAGCGCGGCTTATTGGGCAAGTATAATATGGTTATAGCCAGTGCCGCAATTAGGATTTTTGGGGCCCCGGACAAAGTCAATGTATGGGGCCCTGAGGTCTAATGCCTATGTATATAATATTTTTTTATAGTTTACCTATACAAAAATGAATAATGATGGTGATTTTTTTTAAAAAGCCTAAAAATATTATGTGAAGGCCCACCACACAGTGACCAGTGACCATTTTTTTTTTATTTTTTTTTATTTGTATGACTACAATGAGCAGAGCACTAAGATATTAATGACCATTTATAGATATATATGGATATTATTATGGATAAATATGGGCCCCGTTCTTCTTATGAAAATAAATATTTGTATTTAATATATTTTATTTGATTTAAACATTAGATTATAATGCAATAAAATTACTTAAAAATTTAAAATAGAGCCGGGGCCCCTTGAGCCAACGATTAGCAGCCCTCTACAAGGGGCATTGCCCCGGCTGCCCCTGTGGTTGTTGCGGCACTGGTTATAGCCTATAAGTGTTACAATGTTTTCAAAGTCTAGTTCTTATAATTTATAAAAAAAAAGTTTGAGATTTTTCCATTAATTTTTAAACGTAAAGAACATATTAAAGAAAGTTTGCTTAGATTTAAAGTATGTCATTATCTAAGTATAAGGTCTCACACTTAAACACTAATTAATAATTACTCAATGGGATACAGGCGTTTGAAAATATATGCGTGTAACGTCATAGAGCCGAAGACTGAACGGCTTAATATGTTTTACGTGTAAAAGTGTCTACATTAACACAACGATTTCATTCGTTAAAAATAATATTTTTTAAATTTTATTTTTGTAACCTTAAGTTTTTTTTCATACTGGTGTGATTATAGTTTTGATATACTTCCTAGTTTTTTTATGGTAGATAAAACTTTTATAGTAAATTTCGTAAAAAGTGGTTTATACGGCAATACAACGCGAATCACGAACTCAATAATTTTACTTAATTATAACTTATAATATGTATACAAAAACAAGATATATTCAATTTTAAATCTCACCATCGCGATCGTCTTAAGCTCATAATTAATATACTTAGGATAATGAAAAAAAAATATCCTGAAATACTATTGTAGTTATAATAAAACCGGCCAAGTGCGAGTCGGACTCGCGCACGAAGGGTTCCGTACATAAACGTGTTTGCAACACTGCTTACATTATATATTCTAGGATTTTTAGTATTTGTTGTTATAGCGGCAACAGAAATACATAATCTGTGTAAATTCAACTTTCTAACTTTCATGGTTCATGAGATACAGCCTGGTGACAGACGGACGGACGGAAGGACGGACAGCGGAGCCTTAGTAATAGGGTCCCGTTTTACCGTACGGAACCCTAAAAATCATTGAGAAAAACAAACAACACGCAAAACATGGGCGGCTGATCACCCGTCGGCTCCATGACGTCACGCGGCTATTCATTAACTTTCATTATCTCGTTGAATAATCATTTTTTAGATTTTGAGTGGAACGATGAATGTATTGATTTTACAATGATACGTGTGTTTTTTATTTATTTTTGTGACAGTATCTTGTTCGATGGGCAAGTGAATCTAGTTGGTGCATTCGGGACGTCAAATTTTAAAATTCTCAATAGTTTTCAAAAGCACCAGGTTTTATGCAACACTGGTTGTTTGCATATTTGCATTTTCTATACACGATACAATTTTCAAAATATTTAGACTTGTTTTGAACTGTTTAGGAACATTTTCTGTTTCCAATTTTATTAGTCTCTTTTTCTACGAATGTCAATAAAACTTTATTTGTTGAGTAAAATAGCTTGAAAATTTAATACAAAACTCCTGCTATATAGTTACAATGACATTTGAAAAACATTAAAAATCCTTAGTCACAGTTTTTATTTATAAGCATTTAAAGTTCAAATCTTGACAAAATATTGAAAAATCACGAAAATTAGCAAATTATTTTGAGTAAAGAATTTATAAAATTTTTTTTTTTAAATCTAAGATTAGAAAATGTAATACAAGATTCCTCATAAGTTTGTCTACCTTTATCAAAAAAAAAAAAAATGTCTACAAATCAAATTAAATTTTTATGAGCTATTGAAATTCATATTTTTATAATGTTGGATGTTCACTCGATTTCTCATATAGCGGTTTTGTTATTTTATTGTTATTCATAAACCAATAACTGTAGAGACATGATAATTTTACTGAGTGTTTATATTTTCATTTTCTATACATCATAACATTTTGACTCTTTAACGGACATTGTAAGTTTTCAATTTTTTTAGTTTTTTTTTCTATAAATATCAATAAAATTTTATTTGATTGGTAAAAAAGCATGAAAATGTAATGCAAGGATCCTGATACATATTGAAAAATATAAAAAATACATAGGCACAATTTTTTTTTATAAGCATTTAAAGTTTAAATTTTGACAAACCGTATCAAATTTAAAATCTAATAATTATTATGTGGTTAAAAATTTATAAAATGTTCAACTTTTATAGCTATTAAGGATTGGAAATTTAAAACAAGGTTCCACATAAATAGGTAAATATATAAATTACTTTATTCTCAATAATATCATCAAATATACTTAGTAATATCATAGGCTGACTGACCGTTTTCGCTCAGAATCGTTTTTCTTATACAATGATATTATATCATTGAATTCAAATTTAACACCATCCACTACAGTGACCCACTTGTAACCTACTGTACAGCAGAGTGACATCCACTTATCCACCTTTTCAACTTCTGATTTTTACCAAAATTGTTTACATTATTTGGACTAGTATAATTCAGCAGTAAACTTATAATTTTGAGTTGTGATGTCCTTTAATGTGGTAATGTATATAATTCGATCTTTCTATGTACATATGTAGACTCATTCGGACATGTGGGACGTAGTCTTAGTATTACACCATACTAATTTATCACAATATTATACGACACAGGAAAATCCCAATTGTTACAGTTCAACACTCGTATTCCTTAATATAATACATGAATGTTGTAATGCAATGCCGTAGACAGGAATTTTATATGGGGGGGGGGGGGGGTGATTATTATAATAATAATTTATTGTTATAGTAAATTAGGAACCCCCCCCCCATGTCTACGGCGCTGATGTAATGTGTTACTCTATTAATCTACCTAAAATTATTAGTATGAATCAGTGAATCAAACTTATATTTCCTACCTAAATTTTAATTTTTCTTTTCAGTTTTCACATTTTCCTCCGATAATTTATATATATATCCAGTATTCTGTATATGCGTGTAAGTAGGCACTAGAAATGCTATATATGTCAATATGCAACAACTATTACCTACTTTCCAATGATAATTATATAAGTAGGACGTAGGTATTATTATTGTTGCCAACAAATTCGTTTTTATTTTATTCAACCAAGAAAATATGTATTCGATTCGACCACTTGAAAATTTATGTATTTGGCTCAAATATGTTTAAAAATTAACAAAATAATATAATATAAATATTATTACATATATTTACTTACTTTTACTTAAGGACCTACTAAAGCCCATAGAATCTGGTTTATTATTGCCTATTGGTATTTACCTAGTAATAATGTAATATATTTTATGACTAACGGTCCCCGAGATTTTTACTCTAAAATAAAACAGTTGCTTGTTTCTTGAATAGTTAATTGTCGAGTGACTTTTGGCCAGATGCGATAATTGACAAAAAAAACATTTATAACTGTTACACAATAAATAATAACAACAATTATTATACCAAATAATTTTTTTTTATCAGCTTAACAATAATAATTACACATAATCAACAAATTAATAAAACACATAAATTAAAAAAAAAACTCTAGTGTTTGCACAGGTCAATAGGTAAACATCATTATAATATAACATATATTTTTAATTATCTTAAATATTATAAGACTATATTATCGACTCTCTATTATTTTATGTTTTATTGTATTATTTGAATAATTGTAACGTAGCCGGTCCGTTCCATCTCAGTTATGAATATTATAATTACAGTAGTTTGGTGTTGGCGATAAATAACATGAACGTAATCGATGCCCAATTCTGTAATTTTGGAGCTTTACCTAAAAGTAAGAAATATTTTATGATAAGGAAAAATGTTTATAGTGATTAGTGGTACACATTTTGTTGTATTGGTCTACAATTTGTAATAATATAGCTACTTACAAAAGTAAATACACTTACACAAAATCCAATAATAATAAAGATTGGAGTAAATATACCAATTGGATATTATTAAGAATTAAGAATTGTCGGTACTTTTAGTGCAATAGTTAGTTATATACATAATTATGTAATTATTTCTATACATTATAAAAGAATAAAAAACGATTTTTAATGTATCTCGCGTCATTGCTGTATATCCTAATACCTGTTGCTTTTAACTGCTGTTAATATAACATTTTTAAAAATATGTTTTGGATATTTCACTACATGCTTATAAAGTATAATAATACGATGTAACATTTTAGATTCTGAGCGGAGTGATTATTAATTTTAAAATGATGTTTGTATTATTCTTTTTTTCGTGTCTATCATCACCTTTTGGGGAAATAAAAATGCTTTGATTTTCTACTTCAGCATCTTTTCTGGAAGGAAAGTGAATCTAGTTGGTACTTCGGGCGGACAAACGTAGACAATTCCTAGTAGTTTTCAAATGCGTTCTATTTCAAAAGGAACACAGTGATTTTTTACGCAAAACCAGTTTCTGATAAAATTGATTTAGTTTTTTTGGTGTACCTTTCTCAAAAACTAATAAGTAATAACAGTAGATACTTTAAATATCCACCCAATGATTATGTGACAATTTTCTATACTTGATCAAACTCTCAAGTTATTGTCGATAAAAATTTGAAAACTAGAAAATGTAATATACAATGTTCCTCATATGTTGTTGTTTGTGGAAATGACCAAAAAATCCAACATAATTTTTGTTAACAGTTGAAGTTGGAATTCTGTAATTTTGTTAAAATCACGTCGAATTTTCAAATTTTTTTGTAGTTGAAAATTCAATTTTAAATTCATAAACATTTTTTTTTCATAGCTAATATTTGAAAATTTAATACAAGATTCCTTTTAAGTTTTCCTACATTTAACAAAATAAAAGTTTAGCGGAAAGTCAAAATAATTTATTATGAGTGTTTGAAGTTAAATTTTTTTTAACATTGTAGGTATATGGACTCGTAATCAACGAATTCTCCACGAACGATTTTCTTATTTTATTGTGATTCAAAAAAAATTAACCGTAGATATTTGAAATTTTCATCAAATGTTTATTTTATTATTTTCCATATAATAAACAATTTTCATAATATTTTGGCTTTGTTTAAGCTATGTATAGGTATATAAAATTATGGATTTGTAATAGTTATTTAAAAAAAATTGTTCGCTCGGTCAAAATACTCGAAATTGAGTTGTTTTAATAGTATTTCAGGAGTATTAAAGATCCATTGGCACGATTTTTTTTATAAGCATTTAAACTTTAAATTTTGATAAAATTTGTCAAAATGACTACAATTTGTAAATAATTTTTCAGTTTAAAATGTATTAAATGTTCTGATTTTTTAGCTAAGGATTGAACATTTAATACAATGTTTCTCTGTTTCTCATAACTCATAAGTAGTTCATAAAGTAACCAAAAAAATCTAGAAAATATATTAACACAATTTTTTTTATTGATATTTTTAAGTTCACATTTTAACAAAGTTAGATTTTTAAACGATGAACAACGCGTTTAATTATTTTGTTGTAATTTAAAAATAATATGTTTTAGTATACCTACTTGATTATTTTAAACTTTTAAGTACATAATATAATACATAACATAATCATAGTTTTTTTTTAGATTATAGTAAGTAGGTAGTAGGTACACATCGATATTATACCTCATCGAATAACTAATATAATTATATAACTTATAAAATTATATTGTGTACACACAATGAAAATGTCAAATGCAATTTATTTAGCTAACCTACTGTAATAGTATTAGTAGGTATTGTCTAATAGTAAAATAAATTACTTTAATAACAATGATATCATGAAATATACTTAGCAATATAGTGGGATGACAAATGACCGTCTTCACTCAGAATCGTTTTCGTTTAAATACAATGATTTTATATCAGTGAATTCAAATTTAACACATCCGTTACAGCGACCCCTCTAGACACCTTCTGTACAGAAAAGTAGTACCTCTTTCCCACCTTTTTTTTTATAAACGAACTATTAATAATATTTAGAGAAAAGTCACGAGGGGCTCTCTAATAATGATGGTACAATCCTTACAATTTTTATTTAAGCTTTAAAAATTCTTAACTTTCATAACGTTTGTCAATAATTGTATTATCGACTAGCTGGCATTACTTTCACTCGGGCTATCATTCAACTATCTATGGATAGGATTTCATAATTTTGTTTATTGAACGGAAGTTATTAATTATAATAATAAATAATTATTTTGTTGACCCAGGAAGATAAGACAGAAATTAAGTCTTGACATTTTATATGCATTTTAAGGTGAAACGACACATTTTCAATAAAAATCAATGGGTAAAAGAAAAATAATATTGAAAGAGGTTTAAAGTGATTTTCATATAGACGACCTTCCCCAGATCCAGTAGAATGTTCATGTTGATTTTCAAGTGAATCTTACGGGTAGTTTTTAAAATTACGAGTAGAAAAAAGCGACATTCATATTTTTTATTTATATAAAAAATAATATAGATAAATTTGATTAAACGTGTTATTAGTTATTACCTACTGATTGATATATTATAATAAGTATAAGTACTGTAGAACTACCCACATAGCCACACCGGACCGTTCGATAACTGACGAGGGCCTAATAAAATGGCTAATAAAAATTACAATAGGTATCTTATGAGTTATAACTTATAACATTATTTAAATTGTAATTATATAAATCATAATTTATTTATTACGAAATTCAGTTGATTATAGCCAATCGTGTATATACTTATCAGTTATCAATATTATGTAAGTAGTACTTTTATGCACAAGTTTTGAATAAAATTGAACGAGCGATATTCAATCAAATATAGTAATATTATGTAAATTGATGGGCAAAACTCTATAGAGTGTAAAAAGTTTTCACATTTTTTAGCAATTCTTATTTTACCTGTAGAATGTGGTGACAGACTCGGAGCGATGACCTGTGCCGATTTTGGTGGTGCGTTGTCAACCAGTTCTATTTCAGACGACGATTTGTACAAGTCGAATTGAGAAATTTCACACATTACTTTAATGCGACCAGTCGGAAATAACAACGTACTAGCTCTAGTGATTAGATAAGATCTCATGACCACCATTTCGGTAACCTTGTCCTTATGTTCGAAAACGGTATTGATACGTACCGATTTCATGGTTTCAGCCTGAACAGAATAAAAACAATAACAAAAATAAAAATGTTATATGTTAATAAAAATTTGTTTCATAAGTTGTTGTGTATAAATTATAATTTTTTTTTAAAACGACAGTTGATTGAGTGGTAAATACTAAACAGTCAATTGTATATACAAAATAATATATACCAAATTCTTCGTTAGCTCTATACATTTAAATGAACTATAGGTATAAAAGTTTACTTTTTATTAACTGTAGGTACATGCTTTTGTTTGGGTTTGTTTTAAAAATATTGGTAGCTTTAGTTCATTAATTTAATATAAAATATAATAATAATTACTCTCGATTTAATATTTAAATCTATAGCAATTACTGGTATAAAATTCATAATATTGTGTGGCAACTGGCAAGGGTGGAAAGTGAGCTACTTTAGTCGTAAGTGGTGTGTGTGGCACGTGCATTTCACCAGATACCGAAATATTGCCTTAGCGCACGAGCCACACAAAATAAGTAGGTATTTATTTATTTTTGTTAGCCACAGACCACAGCTACTAGTATGGACTATGGGCTATAGTCTGAAATCTGATTAGTATCTGATATGGTAACCCTTAAAAGGGGTGTCCCATGTCCCTATATCTATTTGTAGGGGGTGAAGGAAAAACTGAAGATTTTAACTATCTATGCATATTGTATATATAGTTTTGAATTGCTCGTTATAAAGTATAATGTTTTTATTTTTATGAGTTTGTTGAAATGGGACATCGTAAATTCGTAACCGTAGGTATGTGTATTATTGTGTTGTCTGATGTTCGAAATAATCCATTTTACTACGTTATTTATTATTATAGTGAATTTACCTGTTATCGAATTTAAAGATTAGAATATTGTTTAGATTGTTGATTTTTTGTGATATTTTAATTTTAAACATGCTATGAGTATTTTAAATCTTACAAACATTTTATAATTTTAAAATGTTTATAACTTATTTTAAAATTAAAATATTAAAAAGAACTTGCGTGTGGCTATCTAAATGATATTCTAATATTTAAATTCAATAACATGTGAATAATATTAAAAATTACGGAGTTAAATGGATTATTCTGAACATAAAATGTAATATTATCTTAAGCGTTCGTTCAACGGCGTTAACACGTTGTCTTCTTGAGGTTCAGTGGTGGACAGAGCATGATGCAAAAAACAGTTTAAGAGAGATTTATTTTAAAAGTTTAGTTAATATACTCGTAATGTTTTTACAATAAATGGACGAAGTAAAAAATATTATAAATTAAATTAGTGCTTGTAGAACTACTACGCCGTGTGATGATTAATATTATAATAGGATTGAAATGCATGACAAAAAGCATTTTATTTTTCGCTTTGCACAGAAATTAAATTGATTTAATATACTATGACGTTATATTATGTACATTTATTATAAATCCGTTTGATAACAGCAACGACGCAAAGTTTAGAATCAATTCTTAATGTCGGATTTTCATGAGCAATAATTCGTAAATTGGTTATAAACTTCAAAACTAAGATTTATGAAATCCCGGAAAATGGATCAAATGTGGGTACATTGTATAAAAATAGAGGAGTATAGAATCAAAAGCGTGTCTTGGGTAAACACTAAACAGCATATTAAGTCGGTATTTATGGGTATTCGAGTTTTACTATATAAAAAGTTTTCAATTTAAAACTTAAATAGGTACCTAGCTCTATTAAGTAATTTAATTTTTATTTAATTTATTTATGAAATAATAAGAATAATCATCTTAATAATGGGTAAATACAATTATGTATCTTTTTAATTAAAAAAAAAATTTATATATACCTTCCTATATTATAATGTTAGTATTTACAGGAAGAAAAATAATGTTTATGATAACAAACCTTATTGAAAATAAAATAAAAAAACGTATTGCTTTAGACAACACAAAAGAAAACTAACTGCAAGTCAAAGCGTATCAACTATAAGACAAAAAAAAAACAATTAAGATTTTTATTCGAATGGCTTGCACAAACAATCGTGATGAAATCCTTAGTCTAAATATTATATTATATTATCGTGCACTTATAATAATAGGTAAGTAAATTAAATAAAATATAAGTAACACAATTATTAATAACGCATAATCAATGATAATATATATAGTAATGTTACTCGGAATAACGCATAGGTACCCTCATGAAGTAATAATACTCATGTAGAAGTATTATTTGTTGTAGAAAAATTTATATTTACTCTGCAGCATTTGGAATGAAACAAATTTCACGTTTAACGTGAAAAATGAAATATTTTGTATTAACGTAAATCGTAGTAATATACAATTCACGGTATTCACGATTAAGTATTATTTCGTCAACCATATAACTATACTTGTGAAGAATGCCAGAACATTCTATATAGGTATATCGTACATTCATAGCTGTACGCGGATCATTATTATTTTAATATTATGAATTGTGGCGATCGGTAAATGCAACAAAATATTCAGTATAGGTACGCAATTTTCGTGTTTGAATTATATTAAAACGTACGAGTTCGGTCGGTCAGTCGTGTGTGTGTGTGTGTGCATGACGTATTGACTACCGGGTAACAAGTAGCAAATTAATGTTACACTATAATTACAGGCATAATTTTATCAATTCATATTGATTACCTGAGTATTTTAGAAGCGCCACAGTGGACGATTTAAAAGTATTTATTTTGCAGGCAATTATAACGGTGCAAAACAATACCTAACAGAATAATAATAATTGTGTTTGTAGAAAAGTGTGTTCGGACGTTTAACGTTCGGCAGCGGTCAAAATGCCGCACACCAGAGATGTGGTTAAAATATTATTGCAATGGTTTGAATATTATGAGTTATAATTTATAACGTTTATAATAATAATTTACACTCCAGCATTTGTTTTCGCGTTTTACCTACGAATTTATGTGGCCATCGTTAACGATGCGTTTCCGTAATCCATTTGCGCCCTTTAAATGCAATTATTGTCATACGGGTAAAGGTACAGTACGAGTGCAGGTGCAGCGCGCATTCGGTTTGGTTTTTGGCCGTCGACTGTAATTTTATTGTCCAACAATAGAATGTTTAACATTATAGTTTGTCGCCTTCAGTGTTTGTACACGATAATAAAAGTAAAGGCGCCCAAAACTACTACTACCCGAAAAATGTGCGTTCCAAACGACAAATATTTTATTGATGTGGTTCACTGAATACGAATTAGAGAAATTAAAATGAAGGTATAATATCTACACAGAAATATAATATGGTCATTGATTAAATATATTTAGTATATTTAATCAATGATATGGTATTGTATAAAAAAAGAAGAGACACCTCGTAATTGAGTAACTAGTGGGCTTAGAGCTATTGGCTTAGCCCCCAAAAGGCCCACATAAACGTTTTCAGACCACTTATATAAGTTTTCACTTTTTAGTCACTTCTGGTTAAAATTCCAATTATTGCATAAAAAAATAATTGCCACAGGCAATAGGTGTAAGGTATTTAATAATTATGTATTATGTAGGTACATAATTCGCATAGTGGGGTCCAGCTAATTTTCCAAGCACTTGAACAACTGATTTTAGCACAGAATATATTAATATATATTATATATATTAGATCTTTAGATAGGTATATTTATGGGGAAAATGGAGGGGGGGGGGTCCGGATCCTAGGACCCCCTATAAAAACGCCACTGATACATAATATACCTATTGATATTGTGGATGTACCTTGTACGTGTTTGTGTGTTAGGAGAATAGTGAAAACTTAAATCAGGTCGACTATGACTCAAAACAGATTCAGTGATCTAGTTAGTGGCTACTAGCTTTTATAAATATAGAAAGAGAATTATCTAATAAGATTATCGATAATGATGTTCTATAAACATTTGCATCCAAATATACGCGTATACAGTTATAAAACATACCACAAGTCCATAAAAAAAGGGTACTCAGAAAAAGTGAGGTTGTGGCGGATGCACAAAATACAAGAGTTAACCAATTGTAAGTCATAGGAATTTATGATTCTATAGTTCAGTTGGTCTCATGTGCCGCAAACAAAATTCAAAAATGTGTGTAGGGTACTGACTACTGAGCAGAGTCTAAGTGTTTGAGGTATAGAGTGTACCTATCCTGTTTTTGTGCCTTTGTGGCTTTGTGGACATACGATATTATATTATATTTATTTTATTGCTTATATTTTATTTTTAATACCGGGATGCGGTCGTTTTTTAAATTTTTATTTTACAGTACTTCTTATAGTCCCTGTGACTTCTAAATTCTAGTGATCCTTATGGTAGGGGTTTTGAGGGATTTACACCCCACGAGTTATTTTTAACTTAGGTGTTCTAGGACTCCTGTAACTATTAAATCCTAGATATGCCCATGCTATATTCATCACTCCGTATTCGCGCTTGTTTCCGCTAATTTGACATTGTAATATTATAAATATATATCAATGGGTTTATGAAGTCAACTGTCAAGTAGTACAGCTGCGTAATTGTCTTCAAACTGAATATATTGAATATTAATTTATCTATTTATTACTATCTACCTATTAATATAGTTTGCATTTTAAGTTTCAAATTCGTATAAATCTAAGTATAAATGTTTAAAATATGAAATGAAGAAAATGTTTCTTATACTTTTCATACTTTATACTATAACTACTGACTGTTTCATTTCCTTTAATATTTTAGTACCTACTCGAGATTTAAAAAAAAAAACTTTAACTTAAACCGTTAATAATGCAAAGGTAATTGGTTAAAGTGATAAAAACTTTAGATCGATGAATTTAAATGTAGTATAAAAACATAAATTGTTATGTTTTGAATACAATTGTGCGATAAATATTCTCATTAGGTATACAAAATAATGCAATATTTTCCTTAATTACTATAGACTTTAGGTAGATATATAATGTATTTACTAGGTTAATGTATCAATATTTATTCTCAAATTAAAATGTATATTTAATAGGTATAAATAAAGTATTATAATTATCAAAAGAAAACAAAATACGATTTTAAAAGTTAAGAATTATATTTTAAAAATTTAACTGAATCTAATCAGTTTTTAACTCTCGTTTATATAAGATGATGTTAATTATTTGTAACCTTCAAGGTATTTTAAATACATAATATTTACTTAGTCGAAAGTGTTTTTCTTTGACGTCGTTTTTAATAAGAATATTAAATTATTAAATGTATAATATAATATAAGTATACCTATTATCTCAACAAAAATCAAATTATATATGTATTTATATTTTCAGTTATTACCCTGTGGTGATTCTGGTATGTTTATTTCAGTTTATCTTAAAACTATTTGTTATATTAAACACAATACTTAAACAATGTATAACAATAATGGTTGTTATTTAAAAGATGTTTTACTACTGAAATATTAAAAAAAAAAATCCATTA
The DNA here is from genome assembly GCF_005508785.2 of Acyrthosiphon pisum. NCBI lineage: Eukaryota > Metazoa > Arthropoda > Insecta > Hemiptera > Aphididae > Acyrthosiphon > Acyrthosiphon pisum. Next base: position 68,970,891 of record NC_042494.1, on the reverse strand, counting down.
TTGTAATAAATGACTGAATTTTTTGATACCTATTATTTTAAGCTTATCTGGGTCTTCATCTTAAAATCGATGAATATTATCAAAAATGTATAAAATACATTAAATTGTATGCACTATCGAATTATATTTTATATAAATTATGAATTTAGAAAACATTGAATTAATTTGAAGGTTATATTTTTTTAATACGTACCTATAGGTACCTATGTATTTTTTTTATGAAATCGTTATTAGTTTACAAATACCTAATAATATCAATTCAAATTAAAAAAAATAGTTTGATTTCTATCAGCTATTAAACAATTTAACTAAAAATGTTGTTTAACAACATTATATTGTAGGTAGTTAAAATCATGTGTTGTTTTTCAGATATACATAATACGAAGGTAGTACGTACTTAACTATCTAAAATGATAATTATAAATTAGCAACAATCACGAAACAAAACAAAACGTTTTGACTTTTCAAGTGGATTTGTGTTTCAATGACGTAAATTAAATTAAATATAGAAAAATACCGTTTGATTATTTAAGAACCAACTAATGTTGACAGCTGGATAGCTTTCGCCTGCAATACAACTGACGTTAATTAGATCACCCGCCGAATACTTCATTCTGTTCGACTGCAACGTCGGAGGGGACGATGGTTCATCTGAAATAGTATAATGATGGAGTAAACATTAGTATACACTATACAGCATACATAGGTATTACAATGTGTACCCAAATTTTGTTTGAATAAAAAATATTCATTATTTGTGAGTACATATATTATTATTGTACCTTATTCATTAGTCTTATAATAATAATATAAAAACATAATGATATGTTTTACAAAAATATGGCCCAATACCACACAGATTTATAAAAATATATAGCTTAATTCCGCACACAAAAATAGTACAATACATAAATGTATTAAAACCAATATAAATTTAAATACAAATAAATTTCATAAAATAAAATTATTAAAATTCCATAAAACAAAAATACTCAATCCAAATAAAAAAAAGGTGGGTAAGTGGATTTCGCTCTGCTGTACAGTAGGTTACAAGTGGGTCACTGTATAATGAATGGTATTAAATTTGAATTAAATGATATAATATCATTGTATAAGAAAAACGATTCTGAGCGGAGACGGTATGTCAGTCTAGGTATAAGACATAATATTATATTATAGTCTATAGCAGTGGTTTTCAACCTGTGCGTCGCGGCTCCCAGGGGCGTCGTCGGTTATTATCAAATGAGCCGCGTTCGAAAATTAAAAAAAAAATTGTAATAGGTAATTTATAGTTTTTGTTGTCTACTTTTCGCTGCCGTGTAAGTCCGCACGCCCTATACATGTTGTACGCACTTGGGTATGTGAGATATAGATCGGCCGATCGACAGATTTCGTCATTGAATAAAGTTGGATTGAATAATGTAAATTAATTGTTTGTTTTAAATTTGCGTATGGGAGCCGTATATTTGATTTCAAAATCAAAAAGAGCCGTGGGCCCAAAAAGGTTGAAAACCACTGGTCTATAGTATTTAAAAAAAATTGACCTATAATAGGTACCTATAATAAATTCCAAATTAATCATATCATAATATCTATTAGGTACTTATAACGCGTTATACATCAACAAAAAACCGTGGTACTATCATAGATATATAATAGTACCTATACTTTAGAAGTTCAAGTACCCACGAATAATATTATACAATCACAACAAAATAACTAAAATAGTTATCCTAGGTTTTTAATATGTAATTTCGTCAAAATTTGTACTTAAAATGACTATACAAATAAACTGTGTAAATGTATTTTTTAGATTTTTTGGTAACAGAATTAAATATTTACGTGGAATCTTGTTTTAAATTTTCAATCCTTAGATATAAAAGTTGAACATTTTATAAATTATTAACTACAAAATAATTATTCAATTTTAAATTTGATACATTTTCTACGTTACTTACACAATTAAAATATTTAAAGAAAGTTTGCTTAATTATGATCTCAATAACTTGAAATTTTGGATTCATTTATTTGGTATTATTACTATTTCCAAGTCGACAGTCCTCAGCCTGTAAACATGCGAAGGAATATGTGCGTACTTAGCCAGTAAGCCATCTAACAGCGGAAACCGAGAAACAACTCGACCAGTACCTAATAACCAGTGGTAATGCGTGGGATACATCACAAATTTAAACAGGAACAAATTCAGCTACAATGGTTAAAATGTTTGTACTTATTACAATAATTGTACTATAAAAATATAAAATAGATCTAGGACAATAATGAATAAAATATTAATTAATATTGAATAAAATAATATAAAATTGAATCTAGTATTCATTATAGGTAGGTACTTGTAAAATTTTTACAAATTATAAAATGTTGGTAGATTTATATTAATATTACAATAATTTTCAAATCATCATAGCTCCATATTTTCCTAACCTATATTATTCTTGGTTCATAATATTTAATAATTTGGAAACTACTCATTCGAATTTTGATTTAGATTCATTTTTAAAAAAATTACCTACCGAATAATTAAAAAAAATATGGAGGTTATCATTTGAAAAGCAGAAGTTTTTTTCTACATGGCACTTATTAAATGGTTAAAAATGAATATTAAGTACTTACCTACCTATTCAAAAATTTGGTCTATGATTATATTTAGGGCTCGGATGTTTATGCACTTAAAACTACTGTAATATGCATGCATTTATGCACTAAAAAATTACGATATATGCAATCAAAATTGAAAATATGCTCTAAAAATAAAAAAAATATGTATTTTAAGTGAATAAAAACATTAAAATATGCACAAAAATGTTTTATTATAATTTATAAAACAAAAATATTATATTTTTATTACCTAGAAGTATTTTTTTTATTATTTTTTTTACTACAATTTAAAATACATTTTTTAAATTTAGATAGCGTTTTGTTTACTTTAATTTAAATTATTTTATTATTGCTATATGCCTATATAAGTTATCTAAATATCTAATAAAGTACCGTAGTTCCGAATCAACACGGTAATAGTGGATTATAAATATTTATATTTTACGTCAATACGTGGTAGATTGTACTTACCAGTTACCACCTATAAAACTTTTATATACAAATTGTGGAATTAATTGTGTAGTTCGTTAATTAAAATTGTTTTTTTTTAAAAAATGTACCTACTGAAATAAGCCTTTTTTTTGAAATCCCAAAATATGCAATTAAATTAAAAAAATCATTAAATATGCAAAAATATGCAAAGTAAAAATAGTATTATTCAATTCAGTAGAACATGAATTAAATTTGTATCCAGGTTAGCAATAAATTGGACAAATAGACAAAAATATGCAATCTCATAAACATTCGAGCCCTAATTATATTTAAAAATTTCAAAAATAAAATTTTGAATAACCGTATTAAAGAAAAAAGGGGGTGGGTATGTTAAATGACTTAAATGTTTCCCCACTGTTCTTATTTCTTACAAAATAAAACTGCATGAAGTAGATTTTTGTTTGAGATGTCCGTAAATATAATTGTTTGAAATATTTGTCTGAACATTTTGATGTGATAAATAATAAATGCTTAACTTTCGACACATAATATAAATTAGCCAATAAAGTTATATTTATTTGTTGTTTCAAGACGAGTGGTGAAAATTATTTTTCCCTTGTGTATTTTTATTGCATAACTCCGTTTCTATAAACTGCAATAGACTGTTAACCAAAAATCAGACGATAAAACATAAACGTTTTCTGAAAAATATTTTGTACTTTACCAAATAATATAATATTAATGGTTGGATGCTATGGTAAAATAAAATATAGTTTTACAAATAAAATAAATACTTGGAAATTTAAAAAAAATTACCTATAGGTAAGAATTATGTAAGAATATTAAGTGTAATCAGAGTAATCAATAACAGTATTGATAGTAATTGTTTTAAATTAATAATAGGTATTAGGTATATATTGTGTAAATTACCAAAACTATTTTCAAAGAATATATTCTATTTTATTTTACTTAAAAAAATTGCGTACAAATATAAATGAAAATAAAATAATATATACTTTTTTGTAGCGCACCTAACTGTTTTGTCGATTGTAACTTGTTAAAATTGTGTTACTTAAAATTATGAAAATAAAACTAAAAAAAATGTATGATAATAATAGTATAATACCATCGTACATTTTAATAAAGTTATATTTTTTTTTGTCTTTCCTCAGCAACACGAGTGTAATACGTGCAGTGTAATAAGTTTAATTATTATTTACTTTTTGATTATTTTTCCGTATTTTAGCATTATTGGAAAAAGCTCGTGCACTACAACATTTTGAAATTATTAATGCAACGTTGCATGATAGGATCTATTTCCCCTGTTTTTGGGGTAGACGCTAGAAAAATGATTCAATCCATTAACCGATTTAGTTCGGCTTTTTGCAGCTTATCTCAATACGTTTCATTAATCATGTCACTGCAATGTTTAACTGACCCAGTTATTTTTTATTTCCAGAAAATAAAAGTTGTACGAAATTACACCGAACACGTCGTCGTGCACAAGTTTAAATACCACGAAGGCTAAAAAACATTTAGTATGCGTTTCTCGAAGCGAATATTCGACGTATTATGCTATAGATTTTTATGATACCCTAGGAAACTTGACGGGCACTTACAAAAGGGACGAAACATTTTCATGCATACACAAGCGATACGCAGCAAGTCTGAATTTCTTTGACAGTAATGCGTTCTCAAATGTACATCTGAGAGTGTTCAGATGGTTTTTTTTCACCAAAACTTATATTTTTGAATTAATATTCATACATTATTCATAATACCAAAAATATACACAGTTCTTTGGTCCAATGCTATAGCGAGAAATCGCTCAGATCAAGTTGGTTATCTTACTAAAGTTATTCCATTATAAATTAAATATTTGTTATTGTATAGGTACAATTATTAAGTACTAACTAATAAGTATTAAGTTTCATTATTATTATTAAGTATAAAACCGTAAAGGTAGTAAGGCGTAGCATATATCTATTATATATTATATAATAACAATATTTTAATTATTAAAATTAATTCTCTTCAATTTTTTTAAAAATAATATTCAATAGCATTAATCATTTCTTAATAATGTTTATTAATGGTTTTACAGTTTTGTTATGAAATATTTACTATTAAAACTAACCGCATTTGGCGCATTTTTTACTAGGTACTTGTGAATAATGATACAGGCGTAGTTTTCCCTACCTATTCTTATTGGAAAAAGTGCTGGGAATAATTATGACAAGGCTTGATATGAAGATTATTATGCCTTCAGTTAGACTTGTATATTATGATATAGTTGGAGGCGTTTCAATGAAAATCGTAACGAACCATTTTCGTTGAAATAATTCCAGTAGGTTTTCGCCAAAGTTTGTTGAAAACTTATTCGTATGGTTTCACTTAGATTTGGTGATGAAATGCATTAATTTTTTTTATTGTGTTTCTGATTGGACTAATCTTAAACAACTTTGAGGTTTGATTAAATTCGTTCGTTTTGATTTTTTGAGAGCACGTCTTAAACCGTATGTCTGTACGATCTATCAGTATAGCAGACGGCTGTGATGTGTTGACATTTGGATGTCGCGACGTGGATTAGGACTTAAAACAATAATAATAATAATTGTAAATGTAAACGATCCTACAAACCGATTCCAAAGGGACGGTCGGGGACAATAGAGAAATTTTGCCACCACCACCTCCAACATCACCACCACCACCGTCAACATTATTACTATTATTATTATTATTATTATTATTATTATTATTATTATTACCCAGTTGGAAACGGGAGTGTAAATTGATGGCAGCAACAGTAGTAGTAAATACATATACACATTATACTATATGCGCAATATACATGTATATAACACATAACAATGGTATCATCCCGGTTTTGTGCTTTAAAATAATATGCTCAAACGCTATTCATGATGTATACCTATATATATACATATATTACGCGCACATATACATTTATATGTGTAGTATATAGACATATATACACACATATTATATGGAATATAATATACATATAATATTATGGAACAGTGTGTAGTCGTCGAACAACGATGTAATAATTAAACATTTTGCAGAACTGCAGAAGTGTGCGTATTAATAACTTTGGAATTTCCTTTCACGTTGTAATATGGTTTTGCAATAGTAAGAATATAATAATAATAATAATATGATGATGATGATGATTATTATTATTATTATTGTAGGCTTGGTGGGTTTCAGGGGACAGGGTGCTGGTTGCAGTATAATTGGTGTTAGTAGTTTATGCACTTTTTAAACAATAATAATACGATATCAGGTACTGTACCTAACCTGAGGTACATATTAATTCGCTTACGTTGTTAGAATATTGATCTAACCGTTTAGTTCATGAGCGTAGCAAGGAATATATTGGTTTTTTTTTAAAGAACTGATTTTTTTTTTTAATATGGTTTGTCATCTCGTATTGGAGTAAATAGGTTGCTGTTTTCTTCAACTTTAGGGGGTTGGTTTCTGGTACCAAATTCAATCTAGTGGGTACGTTGTAGGAAACAGTGGGGGAGGGATGGGGGTTAAAAGTAGGAAAATCCTAATAAATACTTTTCAGAAAATCATCAAAAAACAATAGGAAAACGGGAATAACCAGTTTTCAACTATAGTACCTAACAATTTTCGTTTGTTATTGTTGTAACTCAGAAAGAAATAACCGTAAAATTAATATTTTTACCAAGTATATTTTATATTCACTAAATATTTGCTGACTCGTTCGTCTTATATGTTCAGAATTATTTTTCGTATAGTTGGTTTATGATTTATCTTTAAATTAGAATTACAATGAGTGTCACGGACGAGGTACACTAAAATTCTATAACTATTATGCAGCAAAAGCGAAATCCCTGTTTTTTTTTTTTTATTAAAAAAAAAATTTTACTTACTAGTGACATATGTGAGTTTTGTCTTAATACCGGTGTGGAATAACGGCGCGTCCGCTGAGACTTCGCATTTATAATATCCCGTCAATTCCCTTTGGACGTTCACAATGGTTACTTTGTTCTCGTCGGATTCTTGTACCTAAATACAAAATTACATTTCATCAAATTGGCCAATTTAAACTTTTAATCTGTAATTTGTATACGTCATATATAATGCATTGTGTCATAGTGTATAGATTTAATTACTACATTAAAATATTAAAATGTTCACCATGTGTAACATCCCAATAATAAATATTAATGTTTTTTTAAAGATTTAATTAAGTAAATAATTATCTATAAGAAAGGTTTTTAAAAAAATTTAGAGTTTTTGAAATAATGATTAAATGTTAATTTAATTTAATTAAATCTTACTTTAAATGGATCATTCGGTATAGATGTTTATACCTATAGGAACTAACTATAGTATGTTCAGCGTGTTCTTTAATATACAATTAAATTATTTTTGCAATATTAAACTTTTACATTTTTTTTAATGACAAAGCATATCAATTTTGGTTAAATATAGTTAAAACATTAGTTAAGTGTCAATTTAATTATGGTAGTACAGAATACAATTTAAAACAATGAGCATAAGAATTATTTTAGTTGAGTATTAAGCTTTTTGATTTTCTATTTAATATAATTTATACAGGTCAAAGCCACATTATTCATATGCTTAAAATTTAAAAAAAAATAAAAGTAATATTAGTTATTTATAATTATGAAGTATAGTTATTAGCTTAGTTTATACAGTATATCAATATACGATTACATGATTAATATTAAGTAGAGGAGCACGGGCAAAGTGAATAATGTCAATAACACTTAAAATATAACAATACGATTATTGTGTACAGTAAGTCAGTGATATAACACTGTAAGCATATCAACACAAGCGTAAATACGGATCACCTTTATCATACGTAAGAAGACATCGCACCCGCAAGTGTTGCCTTAGTCTTATAAAGTACTACATACCATGGTTGCTTTCAGAATTTCCAATGTGGTGTTTAATGGTTTTAATTTAATAGAGAATTTACCTATTATAAAACCTAAAGGTACCCAAGAATGTGTTTTTTTCTGTCAATTTTTTTTTTTATATTTTAATATTAAAGCGAGATATTAGCATTTTGTTCAAATTTGATATTTCACATACTCGTATCTCGCTTAAAAATATGAAATATCGATAAAACAGATAATATTCTTACTTTAAGGCTTAAATAGTGATAATGGGCCAATTCACTATAATATTATAACTAACAACACAAAATTGGCAATGTTAAACACAAATTTTCAACGTTGAACGTTTGTAAGACAGCGAGATACAAAACTCGGGTGTGGTAAGTAGGTGGTAATCTCTTAGACACGACTTAAAAAGTGATAAGAAGATTTAATTAAATCTAGTTGTATAAGTAAAACAAACCAAGTTTTAAATCTATTAATTCATTAGTGATGGAATTTCTTAACTTGTATACTTATAACTTATTATTTTAAAAAAAATTACTGGAATGAGAAATATACCTTTTTATAAGGAGCTTGATATTTTGCTGTGACTTAACAAATATAAATTATTTTTATCCAAAAAAAAAAAAAAAATCCAGACTAAGTGCAGCATTAATATAATATTATGAATAATATAAAATATTTAAATATATCAATATTTATGATTTTTGTAAACTTAAATTTGTTCATACTTATTTTGAGTTAATAATAATATATTAAATATTTAGATGGAAAGTTTAAGTATTTATTTGGTTGTTTAACGTAATTCACTTTTCCTACTGTCAGTATATTTTTAATTATTTTGTTATAAACTATATTGGTATCTAGTTATAATAATTATAAATACAAATGTAATAGTAATAACATGTTAAAACTGCCAATAAAAAAAAATTGTGGTGCAATAAAGTTTATTATACTTATATAATATTCACTTAAATTGTTTTCACTTTGCCTGGTGGGTACGCAAGGAAAAGTAACTAATGTGTTACATTTTAAAATATTCTTATTTAATTTTCCAAAGTCGAAGCATACCATTTTTACAACTCTTTTAAAGTACCTACCTAAATATGAAAATAAAAGTTATTTGTGTAAAATATTAGTACCTATCATATTTTGACAACTTAAATTAACCTTTTTCTCTTTGCCCAGGTCTCCTATACCTACAATTGAATAATACCGCTACATCTGAACAAAAAAACTTTGTTATTTAATAAAAAATATTTGGAAAATACATTTGAAAAAGTTGTTTTTGTATAAGTTTACTGAGTTGAGTTTAAAAATCCATATTTGTGATTTTGTTATGCTTTCTTTGCTCATAATATTTTGGTATAGTTTTTGAGGTCAATAATCAATATCATATCAGCAATCAATATAATTGTTAGTAATTTCACTCGATTTTTGGAGAAAGAACGAAGTCGTACAGTGTATGTGCACACTATCTTATGATCAAATTTGAGTTAAATTATCAGGATATCTAACATAAAAATTTAAATCTAAGAACAGGCAGTTTGGAAATGCAAAATTACGAAAGGTCTTGGAACCTTACTACATTAATACAGCCATTAATTTTTTTTTCATAACAACACCGTTGAAATAAAGTTTTTTATAGGTACTCTATTTTTTAAGTTGTTTCTAGTGTATGGTCTATAACAGTGTACCTAACCTATTATACCTATTATACTTAAAAATTTCTTGTAATATTCAATATTACGAGCTGGAATTTCATAATACTATTTATTTAATGTTAATAATATAAAAGTAGGTATAAATGGTTGGATTAAGATAAAAATAAACTGAATTACTGTTACATAATTTATTGAGGTCATTAAATAAATGATTGTATGCATAAAGTACATAGTATTTTTTTTTAAATAATACAAATTAGGTACAACAAAAAAACGTTATCACAATAATCTATACAGTTTCTGAAGGAGTTTTAAATATTTAAATAGGTTAATGGAAAATTTACTTTTACATCTATATGTGCAGAAAAACTAAGTGGTCTAAAGCTTTGATTCAATGGATTGCTTCAATAATTCTTTCTTTTTTTTTTGTTTACTGAAAGTGCTTATGCAAATTACACGGGAATTCAAACAATGTTATTGCGGCATAGCTACATATCACGTTATAGGGTACATCAGCTGCAGTTCATTTCTAAATAAAGTAAAAAGATTACAAACTTTTCTATTTACTGTTAAAATATTTATATTGGTTTTTACTCAGATATTTAGTGTTTCTATTAAATATTACATTAACATTAGAAACGCGTATTAGTTTTAAAATAAAATAAATATTTTTTAAATTAAAGTTTATCTTAGAGCCAAGAAGTAGATACAAATGTATAAAATATTTTTAAAAATACAAATTATTGACAACTTGGTGTCTAGGTTGTTAACAATTTTTTTTGTAATATTATTAGTATCATTTATTTTGTGTTCATTTTTTCTTTTAGTATGTCATATTACGTAGGCAAATAGGCCTACTTAATAATTATTATATAGATTTTGTCAATTAAATATGTTATGGATTACTTAAAAAAATGTAAATCATTATTTCAATGTATCATTTTTATTCTAGGAATAGTGTATAATACTATAATAGTAATAGATAATGTAACTAATAGATAATTATAGTGTAATAATGTAATAATACATTAATATAGTATTAAAATATTATTTAACTAATAAGATCATAAATAAATTAAATATTTACCACGCATTGAATACCAATTTTAGTAATGTCAACATTGCCTAACCTAATTAGTCGTTGTTGTAATCATATAATTATGATAAGACCTATTTACTATATTACAATGTAATAAAAATAATACGATATAAATGATATATATCTATAATCTATATATTATATATAATGTTCGATTACTACAATGACGCGGTCGAAAAAGGATAATATATGAGTTTTTTCCACTACAATGGTTACAGCATACAGAAGGATAGTAAATGAATAACAAGAAATGCATCTCACTTTGAAAGTTTAAAATAATCAACGATGATAAACACAATTTCAGCCAGACAAAACCGAAACAAGTCAGAAACTAGTTCAACCAATGGAACCAAACTGTAGTTTAGGTGTTCAAGAAAGAGAGCCAAGAACAAGGGAAACGATTTATACAACTATAGTAATGATTTTATTGTATACTTAACATTTTGTTATTAATTACTATTGTAAAAATAACTAATAATAACAAGACCACCGGGGAAAGATGTATTGTTATGATAGTGTAATAGATAGATAGTTACGTTCGATTATTACAATAGTCAATATTGTCAATAATGATTAGGTACCCAGTCATTATACTGAGAATGACTGATTGCTGACACTGAAGATATAATGTATCAAGTGTATATAATGTATAAAGTTGATATATATTTTTTTGTATAATTTAAAATTGTTTTGACTATAGGTAGTTTTATTATTAATATATTGTTTTTTTAATACTGCATGATAAATTATAATGATATATACTCGTATTATTATTTATTACTATTATGATTTAAGATTTGTCATCAATAATTGCAATATTTTTTTATTCTTGTACATCAAATTTTTTACAATATAATTTATTACAAATTCACAACAATAACACTTACAGAATATTATTAGCCCTATTTTTGAATTTAAATTAAACACGAAATGGGTTTTCAGAAACGATACATGAATCAATACAAGTGAAAGGAAAAAAACAATCTAATAAAGAGTTCAATCGTCAAAAATCAAATGAAATATAAAACTGGCTCTATTCATCGTACATATAGTCCAACAGAACGGAGCTACATAAAACTTTTACTTGATTCGATATAGAAGTTGTTGAACACTATAGACCATAATCCCTTCCTTTTGTATTTTATTAGATCACATTTATCAATAGTGCTCTCTTTCTCTCTATAATATTTTCCCTTTGTAGTTTTTATCAATGATTATGGCTGAAAACTAGTTGTGAAAACGAATCGTAAATCTCATCACAATACAATATATTATTACCCATACAATTCGACTGAATTAATAGTATTTATGAATTTGTATTCGTATTTTTTTACAGAGGTCAGTTATAGTAACGCTGCGAAGTTTGTACCTACAAGTAAATAAATAATAATTTAATACTGTTGCTGAAACGGCAATATACATTTTTAATTACCTATCGGTCGGTTAAAACTAAAATTAAAAATTTGTTGTTATAACCGACGTCCGTCCGGTAGGCGACCTACCACAAGCAATTGTATACCTTTGAATACACCTTTGTATGACGTGATCATGCATGCACGATTCACGAGTATAAAACCTTACACGTAAATACAATACTGTTCATTATTATTTTCTTTTCTAAATAGGTACCGTACATAAAATATTAAAATAATTAATCACTCGTTATATTTGTTATGCACGTGTGTATACACAAAACAAATGGCACAGAAATTCATATTTGGCATTAGTTCAATAATAAATGTAAAAACCTGGCATTGTAATGTAAGACTATAGAAGTTATTTTAATGAACCAGTACGTGCACAAATATAATTAAAACTAAACCGCAAACTTGCCCTGGTATTATATAAAATCAAAAGTAATGTCCCCATATGTCTACATGGCGTTATCGATTAATTTATTCGTCTGTAATGTGTATAACCCACCAATTGATGTAGTCAAAATAAATATTTAATAATGTTTTTTTGGAATTCATTATTATGATTAGAATTGACAGTGATTAAAAACATATATTTTAAACCTAATTGCTTAATGCGAGATAAAAGAACAGGGACAATCACTCTGCTGAGTAGTAGAATAATATTTCGATTGTAGGTACCTCATCGTTGAGTAAGTCACTTTAATGGATGTATTAAGTTTGAACTTAATGATAATTCGTTGCATTTATCCAGGGCTTATTAAGTGGGAACAAATTCCTGGGGGGGGGGACAATGTCTCCATATAGTTTTAAGGGTTCCATTTATAATTTTATGCATAATGTCTAATGTATTTGTAATGTATAAACAGTGATTGTGTAAGCATACTTATCCCACTTTTACCCTGAATAATGTTCCAATTTGTAATTTATTTGATGTAAGATTTAAATCACAAATAAAAATATATTTTTAAAGGGAATCCGCCGTCAGAGGTAGGGGTAATATTTAATAATATTATACTTATATATTATTACTTAGTAATATTTAGACTGACAGACCTTCTTCAATCAGAATCGTTTTTTGTTCGCAATGATTTATCATTGAGATCAAATTTATCACAATATACATTACATAGTGACTTACACTCAATGAGAACTGACAAGGTACACTTGACAGCTACTGTACATCCACTGTTGTTAGGTTGATTATCGAGACTTACTTTACGTATTAGTTTCCTGGCTATTAACAGGTTTGTACTAGTTGATTCCCCTATTGTTGTACATTATTAATATAATAAATTTATATGATAATACGTTGAATGAACAATTCAACCTATTAGCGTTACCTATCCAAGAGACAGACATCATGTGGAGGTTGGCTGACAAATCGCTAAAAAACGTTCTTCTTTTTAGTTTTTTCATATTTTGAAAATCATTGTGGAACATCATACAATATTTTTATTTTAAATATTTTGGGTATTCATTGCCAAATATTTTGTAAAAAAGTAAATCATAGTAAACAACAATTAGTGAATTGCATTTTAGTTTGCACTAGGTAAAAAAGTTAAACACATTGTTTTTAAAAGCTGATATCTGGTGATGAGATTACCAGTATACTTGTTAATTACCTCTCTCATAAAATTTATTTTTCTCGGATTAAAATACCTGTTATTTTCATTACTGATATACAACAATAAGGGAATCAACTCGTACACAGCCTGTACATCAGAACGGTTACCTACTTTCCCCACTTATAATTTTATATTTCAAAGCAGAATATATTTTGGAGTTTTTTTTATAAATGCAAATATAGAATATGGAAATTTTTAACTAATCAACTAATGTAATAAATCTATACAATTATTATTTAAGTAATTTACTTAATAAATTATATAATATAAAGTTCCTCGATATACGAAACTATGAAAGTAATTTCGATTTCTAAAATAAATAATTTAATACACTTATAGTATTGAAAAAAATATGAGTAAAAAGTAATAAAAAAAAAATCAAATTTCTGAAAATGATTAAAAAATTCAAAATATAGTTAGCTCAAAATCAATTGACATTTTAAACTCTTGAACTTACTATACTGGACCATTTGAATGAAATTATTTTAAACCGACAACCGTTAACCTATTCGATTTTCAGTTGAATACGGTATAATGGGTACAGTATAGAAGGGGGTTAAAATCATTTATTCTTACTCACATTAACTATAATCCCAGGCATTGGAAAAACACGGGTGGGAGGCGATTCTTTTGGCACGTATCGATAGAATTCTTGATCCCTCAGATACCATTTTATTGAATACAGTGCCGTATTTTCCAAATCGTATGTACAGTTCATTCGCAGTATGGATCCAGATCGTACTGCCACTGGGACGTGGATTTTCAAGTCCCTTAAGCCAACACATTCTGTAAGTCAATAAAAACAATAATATACTACAATGTACACTTGCAAACAAAAGTTACTATTATCCTCAAAAGTTAAAAGTAATTTAAAATAAATATATTATTATTATTACTTCTATCTTTACTGTACACCTATACGAAACAAAGGTACCTATATGCACTGCACAGGGACGAGGAGGTTTGAAACTACCTCTCCCCTTTGAGTTTCTTTCGCTGTGAACGTCTTTGTATAGTAAAAATGGCGGGGATTGCACAAGAACCAATATAAATCCCACCATTATTGTCACATGCAATTTGCAATATCGTGTGTTTTATATACAATATTGAATATAAATTTATACACATTCATAATATGTATAATATAATGACAATATTTCATATTTCAAAACAATGACACTTTACTGATGTGATCAGACTTAATTTTACGAGCGAACCCAATCATAGCTTAATTTAATATTTGCTTATGTGCTATAATAGTGGATCCTATTACTGCTGTTTTTTTTATTTTGAATACAATATTAGTGGATATAATATATAGGCACTTAATATGAAACGTATAATTTTCAAATAAAATGTTGAAATTTATTAGTTTTAGCGAATTTTCTGTTGGGCATACAAATGATGTAGACACTAAGTATCATATTATCATATTAAACTGTAATTTTAAATTTTAATAAGATGTATTGTCCATTGACTTCTATGATTATTGTGTACTTGAATTTTAGTATTGTGGTTAATTTATCTTTCACACCATTTAAAAATTATGTGTAAGATTTCTTAACTTACACGGTTTGGATCGGAACAATGGCATAGATATATTTGAATGAAATTAGTGATCATAATATTACATGGACACAATCGTTTAAATAAAAAAATATTCCGTGTTTGTGATTAATAAAATACTTTGTAAAAATATAATTTTATCTAAAAATTATGCACGCGGGTTAATTAAATACAACAGACACACACACGTAGATTATATAGCGTAAAATATGTGTATTTAATATGACAACAGCTCGAAAAACCTTTATATTCCGATGCCTATTGTTTTGCGTTGGGACGAAAGTGATTTATAGTTTCGAGATTTATCGTCTATATAGGGTTTCCGATTCATTTTTCCAGGTGTTGGTTTTTAATTTTATGAGCGCCGCCACCACCGTGGCATGGCGGTTTGTTCCCATCACACTACCTACCTAGGTATATATAACGGTTGATTTTAACTGCGTTTGACAACCACACAGAAATATATCGGCTTTCGCGTGAGGCCAAGTTTTGCGTTGTATTCGGGGACGTGTGTATAGGTACTATTAGTAAAGAATGATTTTGGTTTTTTTCATTTATATATTTTCTAAAGCTCTGCATGGCCTTGGCATAGCCCGATGAATTATTACGTTGCGCCAACACGGTATAAATCATCCGGTTGTAAATAATAATTTATACAAACACATAATAATATACGCCACCGCACCACCTTGTGGTGTAATTATCATAATAAAACGCGGCGACGGATAAAGACTGCGGAAGAAAACAACCCCCTGCAGGGGTGTGGTATATACTATCTGGTATACGCATAGGACCACGTTAGCCACCACCACCACCACCGCCATCGGTACACCGGATAACTGGTGTCAGACATATTATATGGTGAACCGTTTTGCGACTTTCGTATGACGTCATATAATACTTACGAACAGTTGGGGTGGAACGATATGTGCAGTGCCTTTTTTTCTTCTATATATTATATACATAACATAGGTATGACGTATATTATATATATATATTATATACATGTGGGTGGATGGTCACACAAGTGCATCCGGAAAAAAACGATATCATTTCCGATATAAATTTCATAAATTTGAGCCAAAATATAATTTATTGTACCTATAGTGAGTATGACGTTAATAATAATATCTTTCCAACTATCATACTGCAACTGCAGCAGTAATTTGATTGCCATCTCGTAACAATTTAATGGGAAATATAATATAACACATTTACACATATATAGATGATTATTATATTATTTGTGCTCATTTCCATTTTGAAATGGGTTTTTCTCGAAACCCCGCGTTCGTTCGAGGTTCTTTGTTATACTGCTACTGACACGGCATTTTTCCGATTAGTGCATTTCCCTATGCACTATAGGGGGTGATTCACCGGTCATGATCATCACGAATTTTACTTTTGACAATAATTTATTTATTTAAAATCTGATTTTTAGATTTCTTAAGAATTATTCTTTTATGACCATATTTTTAAACACCTACATACTTGGACTTTTTCACGCCATTAATGAAGTGTGGGAATACAAACTTCTTTTTTTCAAATTAGAAGTACCCTTTTTTACTATAATTTATCAAGCAACTGATTTTTTTTGTTAATGTTGATGTACCTTATTTGAAATTTGAACGAATACGTTATGTAATAAGGATACTATAAGAATGAGACTATGGAAAATAGACCATAATAATAGGTTGGGACATATGGATATAATATTATGATGATTTTAAAATATAGAATTTTAAAATTATAGTACTTATGTGAAAAATGTGTGACCTATAATTTTTCAAAATTGTTCGAGTAAAATATGTAATAGGTACTATATAAATAGAATATAATATATTACATATTATATATTTAATATATTTTACGTTTTATATTTAACGTTGAACCATAATAATTCAGGAGTCAGGACTATTATATTATATATTTAATATATTCTACACTTTATATTTAACGTTGAACCATAATAATTCAGGACTATTATCTCTAGCACACAACTCCACAACGCTTAATAACTGAGAAACTACTCGTTGAAATTTCGATTTAGATGCGTCGAAAAAAATCATCCAAGTAACAATTTACAGAAAAAAAGGCGGTTTTCATTTTAAAAAAGAAGTTTGTATCACTACTAGATTCTTCTTGAATGGTTTGAAAAAAAGTATTGCTAAATAACATGATGTTTAAGTAAAATTAAAAGTCCAAAAATCATTATTTTAATAAAAACATTGTCAAACGATACATATCTGGGCGTGAGCATGATCACTCTATATTTGTGACTATGTGTTATTGTTATACCTGGGTAATTGTCTAGCTCAACCAGAGAGTAAGAGAGATTAAAGATTATATTTTATAATCAAATATTTCAGTCATAATCATTTGATGTTTTATTCAATGCTATTTTGGCAATTTTATTATTATAAATGGATACAATATATAATATATATTATATAGGTAAATCAGTAGCGTATACAAGAGAGGTCGGTTCCCCAATATATATTTATATTTTTTGAAGAAATGGTATGAAATGTTTTTTAGATAAAGTCTAAATTTATAATACTATGTTGTGGCTTATAAAAAAATTACGCATTGTGTTTTTATGCACCGATTAGGCATGCACACAAACGAAAAAAATCGATGGGGGGGGGGTTGAACCCCCAAAACTTCCCCCTGTACACGTGCCTGGCACCGGTATTAGTGCACTGGTAATTCGAGTTACCACTCTCTGGCCTAAATTATTGTCACCGTATATTATAATACATACCTAAATGATGGCCGCAAATGAACGGGTTTACTCTCGGTTTTTTGTTTTCGTTGTTTGTCTTCGAAAAAATAAATGTCTCTACTCGAGTAGTGAAAACAACGTTTTATACCAAACGTCTTAAACGGACCATCAAGTCCACACTCCATATCACCAGAGACCCACAGCTGTTTAACTGCTCATTATATTATTATTATCTCATTTTGACTTAATATACTATTGTGTTTCACTGTCGTAATAATAATTTCATAAATATATTTTGGGAAAATGAGGTTTGTATTTTGCGTCCATAATATTATAGTATCTTAATACCGGATACTCTCCGACGTTAAAATGTTCTATTTAGATGTACCTATCCACTATTCAGAGGGTTCCTTTCGTAAAAAGTTTGCAGCTTGTTCCTAAAAAAACGTCCACTATTTGGAGGTGTTCGCTTTTTAGAGCCTTAGAGGTGTACGTAAGAGGAGGTCTTACTGCATTATCTACGTATTGTGCGTAAGTACTTAAATATCAATGCACTGCATTGATTTTTTTTTTAATGATTTTTTTATGAAAATTAAGCGTTGCGTATTAAAATTAATTACGCAATGCTTATTTTTTTTAATTTTATATTTTTATAGTGAAAAGAATAAATACTTAAACGAGATAATCGTGAAAATAAAGAAAGATTTATTTATTTTGTAAAAATCGGCTTGAAAAATGTACATTTTAATAAATCGTTTATTATATTAACCTGTTTTGCTTATCCAAAAAGTTTGCCTCATTAGGCTGATTAGGGTTGCAGAGATCCTAACTTAATGATTTTATAAAGAGTATCAAGAGAGAAATTATAATAATATAGGCGTATTTTAATGGTCCAAATGTTTTTTTAATTGATTAATACAAAAGATATTTTATTCGTTTATGCTTTAATATTATGCTGAACGTATCTTATAGAAATTATTCAATGTCAAAATGATTCGCGTACCTATCTAATAATAATAATACATAGGTATTATGGCATATTATTTAATATTTTCAATACGTATACATTTCGTCTGTATGTATACAATATCTTAACAAAAACAATACGTTTAAAAAAACTTCAAAAAAAAAAATTCAAGTTAGAAAATTTGTGATATCGAAAAAGGGCTAAGTAATTTCTTAAATTCATTAGTATTTAAATTGTTTATAATAGTTTGTATAGGTATTTGATGAAGTGTGAGTCAGTGCGTTACCTCCACTACCGAGCTTTGAAGATTTTCAAGAAGAAAAATTCGATACCTTTCGTTATGGAATAGTTACGCATCGATAGGAATAGTTACGTACCGATTCGTACCCAAGTCTGAATCCGATACGGGTCGGGTACGTTTCGCTTGAATATTGTACGCGTGAAACTTATTGAACGCTCTTGAACTCCAATTTATTCTTAGAAAATTTCGTTTGGTTGCTTAATATTTCCGATTGCAACCAACCGCGACTAGATGCGGAAATTATTATGCATGGGACTGAGATTACAGTCCGGTTGGGATAAGAAATTTGGTCGGCGCATACCACATAAAAGACTAAAAAGTGACTTAATAGTACTTGAACATTTTTGGTTGTAACTTTTCAGCCATCCAACCAATCCGCTCGCGAGTTTCCCCGTTGACATCTGCACAATATTTGTGATCGATTGATACCTCGTGTGACCTTATGTGTTCAGCCGTTTGCCTTATAGAGCGGATTAGCACAAATATTAACGGGGTTTTTCAATGGTACTACTCTGGCTCGACTTGTTAATATGCGTTAGTGGCTACTCGAATTTTCTTTTTTCTCTACTTAGCTTCACGCCACTGCCGTCACGCTGGATGGATAATAATATATTATAATGAACATTATTGTTGCGATAAAATGTTATCATTTCGCGGAGTATTTGATCAAAAAACGATACCGCAGAAAACAAGTTGTAGCTTTATTTTAACTTTTATTGTTGGTAGGGGTACTTCGAAGTTCAAGAGTATATAGGTACTTTGAATATTATAACTCTTTTAGACAGGATTACGGCACTTTGGAAGGGAAACACAGTTTAGATTATACGCATGCCGCTTACAAAACCATTAGTCTTGAGTTTAAAAATCTTTATAATAATGTAAAATGTTTTTTTTTTTTTTTTTTTTTTTTTTTTTTTAATATTGTCATTATTCCATTTTGTCGTATCTTTCATAATGCATTGTATATTATAGCCCCGGGAAAACAGTAACGATTAAGGTCACGATGCATTTAGATAGGTCGCGCTTACATGAAGCAAAATTGTAGGTACCTAGCAATATTGTTTACAATATTAATAATTATTAAATATTAAAATAATGGTAAATAAACTATATAGGTAAGTATGTTTATGATGGTTAGGTGGTACTGCAGTATGACTACCTATATTTACGAAACAACGGTTGCAAAAGTTTTGGTAGCTATTTCGGCTGACATTGATTGTGTTGTAGTGGCTTATGAATAAATTTATTTGCACTCCATTTTTAAAATGTTAATAAACTGTACGAGCGTCATTTTTGGACGAAAAAAAAAAATAATAAATAGTTGAAAAATGTTTGTTTTGAGGAGAAAAATGGTTCATGCGTGTCGCGTGACTGTATATGTATATTCCAATCAATCCCGCCGTAAATATTTGTAATAACAATTTGGTGATCAATTATTTTTTTTCGCAATAAATTATATTTTGAGTGCGTCACGATACTAACGAGGTGTATTAGTAATTGAGGTTTTTAATTGAATAATTAATACTATTACGAAAGTGCCAGGTGAAACGATAATTTTATTTTTTTGAAAACTGCACAAATATAATATTTTTATTTTTATAATATGACGTTGCTGTACTGTTCCGGAATTTCACGTACCTATGCGTGCTATTGAAGTATTATAGGTTTTGGTTTGTTAATAATTATTCCAATTCAAAGAAAGCATTTACCCCGGATATTGGTACACGATGTAAAGCCACAGCGTACATCGGTATAGTTGTTCATTTACTTACACGATTTGTGGCATCTATTATGGTTTAATTATAAGCTATTATATGTTGTACGATGAGTAATTATTGCAAAGACGATTTTATAATGTTCACCTAATTTGATAGTTCTAAACGAATAATTATTAAATAAAATGATTGTTACTATTTATTGTAACTATCTATTTATTTATTGTACCTAACTATTATATTCTTGATATTTTCATTCTGCAGTTTAATAACTACAATACACGAACATAATACCGGGAGTATTAAAGATTATTTTTTCGAACTTTGAGTCATCGTATTAAACTTTCTTTTGACATAATACAATTTAGCTGTATGATGGGTGGTGATTGTTTGACATAAATATGCCACACAAATGCGTTTTTATTAATTTCGTATGATATAAAAATGTACTTCTGCTGTATAAATATGACAACTTTATAGTCTTCGTGACATACGATCTATCCGTTTGTGAATTTATTATTAAATTGTGTATGACGATACGAAGGTATTGATTTCTAATTATATTCTTATTCCGAATCAAGTTTGATTTTTGGCATATTAAAATAAATAGTTTAGTTTGTACACTTTCTTTGTTCGCGTACATCGTTAGGTCAGAAAATTGCTTACCTGAACGAGAACTGTTCTATTAGATAAATTTTTACTATTTAGATATCGTATACCTACACATTTCAGCGAATTCAACACAAACATTCGGATTTATAAATTTAAAATAATTATTAATACATGTACCTATCGCATAAGATATACTATAATGTTTGTTTTTGGTTTAATGAAACGACATCAATCATTCTCATATCTTATTTTAAATAACAAAGAAATATGTTATATTGTATATAGGTAGTTTAAAGCAGCTGGTCTCAAACTCTCAAACATGCATAATATTTCTTATCGTTTCGTATTATCCATTAATATAAAAATGAAACTATAACACTATATACAATTTAAAACTTAACAACTATATGTTTCTGAAAACAGTTAAAAAATATTTTATATTTATGTTTTTTATTTGAAGAGATTGTTAAAAAATAGTCAGGTATATTTATAGTAATAATTAGGGTATCTTATGCATCTATGTTATAATAATTATTTAATGGGCAGAAAAAAATTGTGAAAATTGCTCGGCTAATTCAATTAGCAGTATATTTTATGAATTGCACTGCAGTCGTACGATTAACTATATATTATATAAACAGCCTTGTATTTTCGATGTTTACATGTCTTAGCAATAATTTACAGTAGGTAACATATAAGTTATGTCATATTTGTTGAGACAATTACGTTTGAAGTCGATGAACAGTGTTGGGAAATATCTAGATAAATCTATCTAGATAAGTTATCTAGATAAAAATTATTTATCTTGTATCTTATCTAGATAAATTTCTACTCAGTTATCTTTATCTTCATCTAGATAAAAGTCTAGTTATCTATGAGTACTTATCTAGATAATTTATTTAAATGAACTAAAAAAAAATTTGAAAAATTAAAATATTTTTTAATATTTTATTTTTACATTTTTCTATTTTTCATCTATTACATAGAAAACACGTTTACTAATATGCATTATAATACCATGATTTTAATATTTATTAATATTCATTGTTAGTCTGGAGTTTTACATCGTAAATGAGAAAACCAAAAAATAGAAATATGTAATGGGCATGTAGTAGGTAAGATTGTAAGAACAACTAATAATAGCAAAAGCAAAAACATCTGTCCCTGCTACCCGCCGGCTGCCACCGAATGATGATGGTCTCATTAGCTGATACCCGTTTCATAGAATTGTGTACAAAGTATGAAAAATAATTATTGTTTTAAACTGACAAAAATAAAACAACATTCATGGATATTGGACTCACAAGCATAATAATATTATAATAATTGTAATTTATAACAATTTAATATTTATATAACCCTATTAGAATTCCCGGTATTTCAGTTATCGCTTAACCGATCTGTACGACCTCTGTCCTCTGCTTTAAAAAATTTTAAATTATGTATTTTTTTTCACCTGTAGACTCAAATAGGTATCCTGAATATTTTCAAAATTAAACATGAAATTATCTCATATTTATCTAGATAAAAATGTACTAATTTTTATCTTTATCTAGATAAAAATGATTACAGTCATCTTTATCTTTATCTAGATAAATTATTAGTTATCTATTCTCAACACTGTCGATGAATACCAACACTTGGCCGAACTATAGAAGTATTCAAGTATAGACTATACTCGTAGATGGGGTCACTGGTGGAATAATTTGGTACAAATTTTTGGTGTTTCCGATGTTTTTACGATACCTAGTGGATAATGGATATTTAACTCTCTCAATAAAATCCGTTATTTGATACTCTGATACAAAGGTGTATGGAAGGTGTCAACATTTTTTTAAAAAAATTGTTCAACAAAATATTATTAACTTAAAATACTCTAGAAAAGGCTAAAATTCTAAATTTAACATAAATAACATAATTAAACAGGTATCTGATATAAATAATTGAATACCTAGACTAATAACATCGTAAATAGCACAGGCATCTTATATTTAAAATATGTAAAACAATATTTTCGCAACACATAAAAATACTTTGGTAGGTACTGCAAGTGATACATGTGTTGCTACACTCCAATTACGTCATTGGAGAGGAACAGAAGATTTTTGCGTTTTGTCTGAAACACGAAACACCTACAAAATTATCTATATAGCTATATAGACGTGTCGGGTTCTTATGGTTACTAAGCTCATTGTATGGATAATGGATTTAAAAAAATATCATCACAGATATACGAGTACGTCAGAAAATAAATCTGCTAGCTAATAGCTAATTCAACCGCTCTATTATAATATCCATTTCTGTAAGTTTCATATTTTTTTTCTTTTATGTCAGTTTTACAGGTAAGTACTTACTTGTTTTACATTGTAATTGTTTCGAAATAAATTTACCTATCTATTTCAATATTTTGTATTTAAATCGCTTATTAAAATATTAACTCAGTAAGTATTATTAAATATTTATGAAGTATACGCATTGTATTTGTAATTGTGTTATAGACTTATCACAATATGCGCAGAAAAACATCATCATTGCTCATATTAAATAATTTATATTTAATATAATATCATATAAATAATAATGATAAGTACCTCCTATATTTATATTGTCGTTATATACTTCTAAGTTCCAAGTATAAGAAAATATTCACACGATTGCATGATAGTATGATACCCATAGGCGTGCACAGACTTTGTTCGCAGAGTATGCGGCTAATAAAATGTGCCCCTCATGATATAAATGCACTTAAAATGATTGAAGATGGCAGGCCTGGATTGCAATGGGGAGGGGGGTATAGCGATGGGGACGAAACCCCAAACCAAATCCCTAAAAATAGTATTGTATTAACTATTATGCATAATATATTGGATCCATTTTTTTCATTTATATACTCCTGGTGCCTAGCATACTTTTTGACAAAAAAAATGTTGTTGCTTTAAGCTTTTATGTACTATGTTAGTATGTTACAATTTAGACAGCTTAGTCATAATTATAAAGACAATTTTGGGCCCTCTTCATTCCCAATAAAACATTTCTGGATTTACCACTAGTACATGGTGTTACATTATAAATATATAGTTATTACTTTTTATTAGAAAATAATAAGTTTTTCTTATTTTTTTTTTTTTTTTACCGTAAAATATTGAGGCAATGACCTTAAAAATGGCCATAGTATATAAATATTTAATAATATTACGCTGGATTTATTTTTCTTTACTCCGCGCACTATGCAGAACAAACAACTGCACTGACTCATGATAGGTCGGTAGGATAACAGATAACTGATAAGTAATTTGCTTATTAACGCATAGTAGTTTTTTTTGGGGGGGGGGGAGTGCCTAAATAGTAAATACTAAATACTTAGGTACACTAAAAATAAAACCCATATTTCCTTAAATCATTGAGAACCACTCACAGAAAATTTGAAAACAAGTTAATATTATGACCATATCTATATCGCTAAATCATTTACCACAAGTCTAAATTATAAGCTGAGAGTCCGTCTGACACTATTTATGTGCCCCATAAGACAAGACGTGTCTACCCGCAGGGTATGCAAGCGCACACCCTGCATACCCCGTGCGTACGCCTATGATGATACCATCTTAATATTATATAATTGACATTCCCATTCTCCCAATAATTCTCGACTAGTGATATTTTCGAACGAAACGACAATACTTGCACAGGAAGTCATGAAAGCTCTATTGAATCCGAATACTACAATCTTCATTATATGAAATCACTGCTTGGTTCAAAAAATGGAAGTTAAACATTAACCTAACAAAAATGGTGGCTAAAATATTAACCCTAAAAAGATACAACGACCCTACAAACATTTACATAGATAACCAGTTTATAAAATATTAAAACGGAATAGAAAATACGTCTTAGTCAAATACCTTTCTTTCTTTTCGAAAAATTAACATGGAATATCCTCATAACCGTAAAACTCGCACAGGCCGGCTATGCCAAGATGAGGAATATTAATTACCCTTAAGTAAACTTCAAACCAAATCATCCCTCCTCTATACACTTCAATAATCAGTCCACTGATAACCTGTTACCACAGCCTTATAATAGCCCTGTTTGGACGTCAGCTTAATCTACTAAAATAAATAGATCAAAATTCTTTAAGATAAATGTCCAAAGATAGGTATGCCTAAGAGTACTGTGGTTAATGAGAGGAATACTAAAGATTCATAGCGACACGGTATTCACCTCTCATAAATGTCTGGATCAAAATTCAATTTAAAAACATTCACGCCAAGCTCAAAGGCTCGGACAGTACCCTAGAAAACAAAACTCACAACAAAGGCTGGTGTAAGACATCCCCTTAACGGACACCGAGGGTTTAGTTTATTCTGTTGATTTAATATCTATGTAGTTTAAATAGCATTAATGGTAATTGTTGACCACTCCCTTTATAATCACATACAATATTATCTGTATCTACCTATAGTTACATATATCCATCTACCCCCCCCCCCCCCCCCAAAAAAAAAAATATGATTATTTAATTTCAAATATATTATACTTATATTAAAATATTAAATAAGTAGGTAACTATTGTATTATTAATGACGTTAATTGGTTAAAATGTGTTATTAGTTAAATGTAACATATTTTTTCTTGCTCAAAATTTCTGGGAAATTAAAGCTTGAAATGGTATACCTATACAAGTCTTTGCGTCATAAAAGTTCTACTTTGAGTTTATAGCATACTATGCTATATTTCAAGTCAATATGCCCAACTTGCAAGACATTACACACAGAAATATATTAAAACTTTTTCCAATTTTCCAATAGAAACTCTACGAGCCAAGTAGAATTGTATTAATTTCGAATAACGATCAAAATAATTTTTAGAAGTTACATAAGTACTAAATATTATGTATACCATAAACAAAATTGGATGTATTTCTTTTATGTGTTCTGAAGATACTGATATAGTAATTACTAGTAAAAAACCACTTGAAAAATTGTTGTTTGAACATACTTATTTATTCGTCGAGAATCTGCTGTAACAAGTCTCATCAATCATTTATAGAGATAAAATAAGTGAAGAGATGATCTCATAAAACTATTAACTATAAACAGCTCTGAAAGATATTTATATGAGAATAAAATATAAGAGACAATTTCTTATAAGCAAGAATTTCAGTATTTTTAAAATATATAATATAACTAAAGCTTAAATAAATAAATAAATATATTATATTATAGATATCAGGTACCTATATTGATATAATATTTATTTTGTTGTATTAAATATATCATCGTATTTTATTCAGTAAATATTCAACAATCACATTGTATAAGAATAGTAGGTAATACTAATTTAAAAAAAAAAATTTTTAGTTAAATACCTTGGTAATAATAATTTTATTGTACCTACTTATTACATATTTAATATTTACTTTACTAGCCATGATTTAGATTAGGAATTATTTGTAAATAAATAACATGTAAAATTAAATAATCGTAATATAAATATTTAATATTAATGAGTTGCATAACGTAATTTTTAGAACATAACTTTTATGTTACATAAAACGCATATTATAAACAAAAAACCGGATAAGTCGCTCTGATGTATGAATGATTATCAGCGGATATGGCGTTCAGTCTCTATTTTTAATAATTTATTAATATTTGGTATACTTTTATTTGTCCATGGTTTATTTTTCTATTAGTTATACGGTATGTAAGTCAGTATGTACAGCAGGACGAATAATTTAATTCCCGATTCTAAACTAGTTACTACAAAGTACAAAAAAATTTCATATTTTGTTGAAGTTTCATGTACTTATCTAATGTATCTATGTATCTATGCCAGTAGAGTATTTTAAACTGAGAAAACTAATTACTTTTATGTTGAATATTATATTGTTAATAAGTTATTGTTATATACTCTTTGCTAAACCGAGTTTTCACAAGTCTCAATTTTAATAAATAAATGTATATTTAACTAATATAACTATTTAGAACGATTAATAAATTTAAATGAGAATCTATATAATATTACATAATATACTCGGTTAAAATAAAACTTAAAATAATAATTAAAAATATAATCTAGACTAGAGGTAATAAAACGATGAAAAAATTAAAAGTGTTATGAAAAAAAAAAGGTAAGTAATGTAGGTATTTTCCAAATTTAGTGTAGGTAACTATCAGATGGCTGATCCTTTTTCATATAAAATGTCAAGTCATATCACATGTTATAAACTATGGGTATATATCGGTTATTATAAATATTAGATTTACAGATGGTGTACAAAAAATGTGTGTATAAACTATTAAATAAAGTTTAAAAAAAATACCCCAAGGAAGTCGTACTGCTGGGGTGTTGAGTCAGGAGGCGGTCATTGAAAAGCGAGGGAAGGATGAAAATATTTTGCATATACATACACATTCCATTTTTTCTCCCCGTTGACATGATGAGAAGTGATTTGATGTGCTACACACTTAGTACCTTTATATACATGAAATAATTTATATTTATAATAAATGTTTTATTTTTTGACGACTGTTCGAATAATTACGTATTTATTTACACCAGTGGTTTTCAACCTTTTTGGTTCCACGGCTCCTTTTGATTTTAAAATCAAATATACGGCGCCCATACGCAAATTTAAAAGAAACAATTAATTTACATTATTCGATCCAACTTTATTCAATGACGAAATCTGTCGATCGGCCGATCTATCTCTCACATACCCAAGTGCGTACAACATGTATAGAGCGTGCAGACTTACACGGCAGCGAAAAGTAGATAACAAAAACTATAAATTATTACAATTTTTTTTTAGTTTTCGAACGCGGCTCATTTGATAATAACCGACGACGCCCCTGGGAGCCGCGACGCACAGGTTGAAAACCACTGATTTACACAGCTATTACACAGTCTAAAATGGGGAAGAGCGGTCCGCCGCTTACAGTAGGTTATTGTAATAGGTGTGTAAAATATGAATTAAATAGTGATGTAAGTAGGAAATTTCCATTTTAGAAATTTCTATATTGGAAATTTCCAATAAAAAATATTATTATTTGTTTTTATTTAAATTAATTTGGTTGTGATACTGCAGACAACGCAGCTATTGCTATACTACCATGCAAATATTAAATTTTATTATTACCTCTGTATTTATTAATTATGTTTAAAAACAAAATATTTAAACAAATATCATTTATACAGTATATTTTTAACTTAATGAAATGTATTTCAAAATTCCACGAATATTACTAATTTTTACATGACTTAAATAAAAAAGGATGCTCTATTAATACATTTTCAGTAACTTTCAGAAATTTCTGTTTAGAAATTCATTGAATATTAAAGTTATGAATTTTCACATATTTAGAATTCAATAATAAATCATTGTAAACGATGGAAAAAGTATAAAGGCCTACGGATATGTTATTGTATATTTATAGGCACTGCTATCAACAGTCAGTTATTATAGTGTATCACTCTATTATATTATAATATTAATTATAATATGATGTCATGTATAAATTATTGTTATTAATTACTTATAAGGCAATATCAACGTACGGCTTAGAACGGTTTAAATAGGTTCATGGTAATGTAGTATAAAGAACATACAATAATTGTTTGATTATTTTGAAAATGTACGAAATTACGAAATGTATTAAGTTGCTACAAATAAGAATTTTCGAATTATAACAAAATATCTAAAATCATTATTTTCCGTTTACATAATATTATCTATTTTGGATAAAAATTGAATTTGAAATATCTATAAAAATCATACCACATTACTCTATATTTTTCATATTCAAGAAAAATCTATGAATCATAATATATATGATTTGTTAATAAGTAACCATGATAACAAAAAACTTACGAAAAATCTTGTATTAAATTATCATATGATGTTATTGATTTTTTCAAAAACTAAGGTTGCGTAAATATTGTAGTTTTATTAAGAAAAGTGCGGTAAATTTATTTTTACGTTTGAATACTTAGTTCTAATTATTTGTTACTAGAAACCACCCATAAAAGTCAAAGTTGAAGATCAAAGCATTTTTCTATTGTAAAAAGCGTCTTCACGCAGAAAAAAACAAAAAAAAAACAACAGGTAATTATAAAACTAATTCCTTAATAGCTTCGCTCAGAATATAGATATACGTAATCTGTACAAAACCAGTAATATTTATTCTTTTCTGGATAAAATAATATTATTTATTTTACAATTAAAAAAATTTAAGATACGTGAATATATGTGAACTTGGATATTCATTCCCAGATATGATGTTATATGATGGTGTTATTAAAATATTTTCTGAATTATTTAAATGAATTTATGTTTAATAATTACCACGAGCCTTACTGGAGTTTTTCGAAAAAAATTAGTGGGTTCAGAGCGTTAAAGCAACACGGTTTATACTTTGGGTTGAAGCATTTAAAGTGTGTACCTAAATTTGCGCGCAAAAGGTCTCCACAAGTTAATAATAATAATTTGTTTGTATTATTAATTGTACGAGTATATAATAATAATATAAGAATACCGCTTGTATATTTTGTTACGTAGCCAATTTTGAGTTAAAAAAAAAAATATGAAATACTCGAGTAAACATAAATTTAATATTAAATACACTTACTTACCGAGAGTAGCACAATACGCGCGGATTACAGAAGAGGAAAAAAAGGTTCGAAAATTCTTCAAGAACGTTATATTTAATTCCCATGGCGTTTGGTGGTTTAAACTCGAAAAGTTTTCTCAGCGGTGAAAAGGTTCCGTAAACTGTTAAGCGCTATTCGAATGCGCTTTCGGCCACGAAGCATTTTATCCCTTTTGATTGTAGTCGTTGGGCAAGCTGAGCAGCTCGATAACTAATGACTTTTTAAGTGAATTTTGGGTCTACATCGATGTATAACACTTTCAGGAACGCAAAGACTTCCTTTTGTACATAAAACGCTTTCACGCCTGCCGCCACCGTTATTCGGGTTCCGTGATTGCCAGCCAGCCAGCCAGCCGGCTAAGCTAAAGTAATCACTAAAACGTTTCTCATTACAAGTTGTCTTTTATCATGTATTCCCGAAATGGGGTAAGACAATTAAATACGCACCGTATATAAAAGGTTAATAGCTAGATTGTTTGTTGTTTCAAAAAGCTTTTCGTAAACTGATAACGCTTTGTACTTATACCTACATCAGTAATATCGCGTATAATATACACTTAGCTGTTATTATTGTATACAACTAGTTCACTGATCAATATTATTCCTATAGTGATTATAACATTACAATTTGTTAATTTTATCTTGAATGCAGAAAATAAAAATAGTAAGAAACAGCGAATTCGGTAGCGATTTGATTGAATTTTAGTTGGGATAAGATCTTTATTCATTCAGAAAATTAGCCAATAATTCTAAAAATAATTTTAATTTTGGGGACTAAACCGCTTTTCAAGCCCCCCCCCCACCATAATCACCCCTCAATCATCGAATTTGAACATATTGTCTTGACTCCGTCATACTAATGCATAACACGTCAAATTTGAAATTTAACGGTCGGAGAATCTATTTTACTCTGTTGTTTTTGATATTTCACTGAATTAATTTACTATTAAATTTAAAGGTAAGAATATTATCCAGGGTTTCAAGAAGGATTGTTTTGATATTTTAATTTTAAAACAAGTAGGTAATGATAATTTTGAAATTTAAAATTTTGTTTTGCGTTAGTGTCTTAACCATCACTAGAGACAACTTATTTTGGTATAACGTCGTCTAAGTTATTGTAGCAGTGTAATTTATATTTTTTGTGGCTCTAATTATTAGATGATTGATGTTAAATCTATAAAATGTTAAAATGTATAAACATTGTTATAAATATTCTTAAATGTAGAAGTTCAAAACACTACTTATAAATTATATTCGTTCGAAAACATAAAAAACTTTTAATAACGTGTCTATTTTCTGTCACTACCTATCTATCTATATTGTGGATAAGATTGATGAAATATATTTCGATGAGGTGAAATAGACTATATATGAATATGTTTTTCAAACCGTCAAAATAAAATTATTTTAAAACACAACTAATTAACATGTGAACATATATAGGTGTTATAATTTTTATATAAAATAGATTGCATTATTTTTGAATTTTTTCGATATCTACACCTACGTCATTTATAATGCAAAATCACCAAGAAATTAAAACAGTTTATAATTTTTGTAAATTTCATACTATTGTTGTACGCCCGTTGTTGCCTACCCATGTTACCTCTACCTAACCTATATCCCTATTTTTTGCGTTCAGTTTATATTTTGTCGAATATTATGAATATAACTAATTTAGTAGATATTTTTAAGAATTGCAAGTAATAATATAATATCGTTATTGTTATGGATTCTAACTACGAACGTGTGAAAATAGTCAAACAGCCATGCCAAATATAGCAATTACACGTGCAAAGCAATCAGACTTAACTGAATTGTGTGGGTGCATCAATTTAGAAAACGGGTATAATATTATGTATATTGTATGTATAATAATAATAATATATTGTATTGTAAACAATTTAAATTCAGAAAACGTCCTCGGCCGTCGCAATTATAATTGTGTTCCGCAAGATTCTACTATGGCTGGACAACTCGTGGGTATTCGCGAAAGTCCTCTCCTTTTTTTTCATATTAATTTTTTTTTTTTTTTCATTCGTTTTGCTCGGCCACCGAGTCCACCCCTTCACCCTTCGCCAGCCCAATCATACCCAGTCACGGTGTTTAACCGTGCTGCAGCGCTTACATACCAAGCACGTAATTTAATTTCGCAGTAAACTGATTT
The DNA here is from genome assembly GCF_005508785.2 of Acyrthosiphon pisum. NCBI lineage: Eukaryota > Metazoa > Arthropoda > Insecta > Hemiptera > Aphididae > Acyrthosiphon > Acyrthosiphon pisum. Next base: position 68,938,408 of record NC_042494.1, on the reverse strand, counting down.
ATTAACTATAGTCGGTCGTGGAGATGGATGGAATCCCTAAATTTTGACAGCCTGCCTAGACATTGATAACTTTAAATTATCGCTCATGTTGTCTGCCAGATAATATTGTGGTTTGAGCGCAATCATTGTAATTTATGGTCGAATTAATTATCGTACAGTTTTTAGCACAACATTTTAAGTGTTTCGTCTATATAGATTATATTATTATTTATTATAACATCGTACACGCTGTATTATAAAATATTAATATGTATGTATTTACATCCAATTTATATTGATAGTATATAATATCATAATATCATGATATTGCAGTACCTACTCCGTTCCTATCATAGAGGCGTTTAAGTAATAATTAACAAATAATAATTATATTCAATTTTATCATTGAAACATAATATTATGTTGTACTGTTAAAGATACTGTATTACACTTTCATATTAAAAAAAAACCTCGATATTAAAATATAATTGTCCATTTATATTATGAGCATAGTTTAATTAATCTCTCGTTGACTTACAATATCAGGAGTAGAGTATTTTTGTTAAAATTACAAATTTAAATGAATATTTTTTTATACAGGAAAACAGAGGATTAGGAGTCTAGTACCTATAATAAAAGACGATACCAAAAATCAATTCGCAACATAATTTTACATTTTAATTTAAATTTAAAAATCGATTTATAGTGATTTTTAGTTTAGAGTTTAGAGTTAGAGATTTAGAGTTTTTAAAATATAGCTGGGAATACATTTTATACAGAACAGACATTTTTGACAAAATCAATTTTGTTTGTTTGTTTTAAATCCAAAATTAATAACTGTAATAAATGATATAATTTAAAAATATTTTGGCTGTTTTTCAGTTATTTATATATATATTGTACCATATATCAATTTGAATTTTTTTTTGATTTATGTTGATAAAAATCAAAAATTAAAAGCTTAAAAATGTAATACAAAGTGCTTATAATAAGTTTTCTTGTTGAAAGAAAAAAAAATTTGTTTAAGTACGTTTTTATGTGAATTTTATGTTCAAATTATGACGAAATTGGTTATTCAGAGGTAAAATAACAGATTTTCTTCTAAAATATTTTTGTTGTTTGTTGTAACACAATAAAAATATTAATCGTTGGGACTTGCAACTTTTCGCTGTTTAGTGAATTATTATTTTCCATACATAATAAAACTTTCAAAATATTTATAATAATTTAAAAAAATGTATACACACAGTTCTACAATATGTTGATGTTGAGTTATAACTTATAAGCTAATAACAATAATATAATATCATATATTTATAAATTCGAAAACCAAATAATTATATTTTATTAGTTTTTTACAGTTTGCTGAAACGACAGTTTTATTTCAATCGGACGATCTTAAAAATTCGACAAACCAAACTTAATGATATTATACCTATTACATTTCTCAACGTCTTCAGAAATGTCAGGGTAACAAATGTCAAAGGCATTCAATGAAATTTACTAAAACTAAAGAAACAATTAATGTATAATTTTCTTACAATATACTCTATAGTGGAAAAGGTAACATTGCTTACAGAAAGGAATACTTAGAAAAAAAAATAAAGACATTCACTGTAAAAATAATAGTTTTTTGGCTTCGCTCAAAATTCAATAGTAAACACAAAATATGAATTGACAAAAAACTGAAGAATTGTATTTCATTGTAATACAATTTTATTACATAAAACACATATTTGTTTTCTTACCTATAGTTTCAAACTTATAATAATATTATATGAAGAACACATTTATGGTTTTCCAAACAGTTTTTAATTAAATATCCTAAACTAAAACCTGCAGTTATTACTTAAAAAAAAAAATTGAAATATAGTGGACATTATTCTGGCAACAAATTACATTTTAGGAAGTACATTGTGTATCTATAACATATTGTTTAGGCAACTTCGATGTAATGTATCAAATTATATGTGTATAAGTTATATTAAAATTTTGTGGAAGTTAAAAATGTTATATTAAATATGTTTGCAGTTAGCAAATATTAGTTATTTTAAAGTGATTTTTATTGGAAACATTTTGTGCATTATTAAACTACAAGTTACAACTATGCATACGGTATAGGTACTAATACTACTATTACTAATAAAGAAAACTAAATTTAAAATTTACTTTTATTTCCTAGCCGTAAACCTTTAAAAGAAAAATAAATATAATAAAAATAATATAAAAAAAAAGTTAACGACTGAAGAAAAATATTTTCACTTCTTAAATCTTAAAAGTAAAATTCACGCCGCAGTTTTTGTATTACTTCCGGTTTTCAAACATACTTTTTGTTAATTCACTGAAATCAACATCTGGAATCTCCGTAAGTACTCGAAACTTGTTATTGTGTCAACAAAATATTTTTTATTTGTTTCGACTGAGTTATTTATAATTTTTTTTTTTTACTTAATTTTTCAGTAAGTGTAGATAATTTTTGTTCTTAAAATCTTATATTATGTACACTTTTGAGAAGTATTAATGCGTAATAATAGTGAATATAAGAAGAAGAGTATGTGAATAAATAGTTTATGATGAGATAAAAAAAAATCAAAACAAAAAAATCGAATGCGGAACGTTGACATTTTATATTGGTATAATGCCCGACTTTCGCTGTCGTAAATCTGTCAAATATCATGCCATTTTCAAGGAACAATAAATTGATAGTAATTTTCGATATAAACCATCGATATGTTTCAAACAACAATTACTATTATTTTGTCTCATGCGCCCCCTCGACCTCGTGAAAAACGTAAACATAATATTATACGTATATATATATACGCCACATTGACAACCACGTGCAACATACACAGTACACAAGATCGTCGAAAATTAGATATTTTATTACAAGCATAGTCGTAAAGTTAATAGTTTTTATAAAAGCAGTTTTCATTCGTTTTGGCTTTTTCGGAACATCAAGTATAATATATTTTTATTGTGGTACAAGCGAATAAATACTGATGTCTTATTTTATAAGCGATTTGCGGGCATTCAGAAATCATTGGTAGAGAGGTATCTACCCGGAAACGCAAAGTTGAATCGACAAACTGTTATAATATTATAATTTATAACTGAATAATAGGTACTCGGTCGTATAACTAGGTAGGCAACTGACGATTCTTCTTCAAAAGGAACTCAAGGTAGGTAGAGATATAATTACCCGCAAATATTAAAACAATAAATTCGTCCTTAATCCGATAAATTTTGTACTTAAACCATTTTCCCTTTCAATGTAATCCAATTATGGAACTTTCAGTGCGGGCCTGCTTTTGTATATTGTTGTACTTATATGAACTCGGGTTTATTATCATTTTGTATTCTGTTAATGCAAAAACAGTACTATAATGATTAATAGTCGGTGCCTATACCTACATTATTGTTCGATGTAGGTGTATTGTATAGGGAAACACGAGGAAAAATAACAATAAACCGTAACCCAACACAATTATTTTCGAAATTCTTAGAGCGAATTCGTGGAGGTGTTTTTATTGGCTATTCAAGTATTAAAATAAAAACAAACATACTATAAGTTAGGTATAAACCATCGAGATACGAGATTTAGTATTTTAACATGAAAATGTCGTAAATCATAGCTATTATTATTTATACTTTACAAGTTTTACATAGTATTAGATTTGGTCCAATGAAGACCATTTTATTACCTAATATTATTATACATATAATTAAATAGACAAATACTAAAAGGTGTACTGGCTTTAAAGTATTTATTTTTTTTAAATCTATTTTTTTATCTATGGCTCAATTTTAAAATGTTGAGTTTAATTGGGGTGCGATTAAATCTATTGTGTGGATACAGTTTAAACAAAAAAAACCAAAAGTTCTGTTAATTACTTTATTGATCAGAGTGACTACATTGGTCTGTAGTTAAATATGAAAAATAATTTTTACCAATATAATTTCTTATACTAAAAATGAATTGTTTTGTTAAATAAATGTACGCAATAAAGTGCTACAATATAGTTAGGTTATAGCCTATACATTAGGTTAGATACATACTTACATACTATAATCAGTTTAGGTACTATAGGCGGGATGCAAAATTTTTTTTCTCACTACGCTAGAGTTACATTTCTTACTAGGTACTTACTAGGATCGATATTTTAAACTTTATTTTAGTTATACCTAATAATAATAATATACTATTTAGGTGTACAAATTTGGGTGAGTATGCTTGGTGAATCGTCTTGTTTTACAATACAGCGTGCACATAATCCGTTTGAACACATTAATAACACATAATAACTTATATGTGCATTTTAGGAATAATGTTGAAGGCATTGGTTGAAAAACGAACGAACGTCTCGACCAAACACGATTCGTCGCACAATAGTATATAGTTGTTCACGGAAAGCGGTGTCCAAATAGATAATGGGGAAATCGTGTATTTTTCCAACTTTTTTTTTATACTCCCATCAAGCATATACTATACAGACACAGAGTATATTGTAGTATGGGTGATGGGGTGGAAGGGTAATGGGCAATGGCCACTCGGTGGTATACCGAAGACTTCGGTCGGTCGTTATTCGCTATAACACATTATTAGGTATATTATTGCGTCGACGAAATGACGTATTCTTTGACGATCGCGAGTGAGTTGAACTACCGCAGTGGTTGAATATATAGACCCTGAGCCAAGAGCATCTTCGCTACGTATAATATAATAATACATAATGTACATTATGTACAACAAAAATCATAGCCAAAACGACGTCTTCTTCTGAGGTTGTTCTCGGTATGCGCACGCGCATATCATGTATAATAGGTACTGCAGAAATGTACACTATACTAATGTATAATGGACGGTAGTCTTTTATTCACTCTTTCATCCCCACCCACCTCTCTGTCAATACTCTCTTTATCACTCTCACTCACTCTCTCTCGACCTGGAAATGATACATCCAACGACCCAAAAATCGTCGGACGACAACAAAAACCCTTATAATAAGCTATTATTACGCCTCGTCGAACGTGCATTAAACGAACATAATAATAAACTCCGTGCGTACAGGAGCTAGGAGGTCGTATTATATAAGTACGCATATAATATATATATATATATATATATATATGTACTGCTGCCGAGTAGTGCCGTGACTTTGCCGTGCTACCTACGCAGACTTCTATGTTTTATCAGCCGCCAACGGTATATAACATGATATAGGTATATACGCGTGCCAGTTGGTCTTCCTCTCCCGATTTTCCGTTTCCTTTTCATTTATATACTTTTCAAAAGCTGCCTCGATATTCGATATAATAATAGTAATATACCTTTATATTTTATTATAGAAACACAGTAATATATGCTACCGCTCTTTGTACCACTCTGTATAATATAATATTATACTGCACGACCGATCGTGTATATAGATATATTGTACAATACGAGTTTTTCTCTTTCCGACCTCTCTCCGCCGCGTCCAATGCGTCTCGCGCATTGGCGAGTTTTTGTCGAGATACACCGATATATTATATTAATATTGTAAGTGCCTGTATACGCGGAGAAGAGAAACTCATCATATTATATACACGTATATAAATATATATTATATTATATGTATATATGATATTATGTATATAATTGCGATAGGAAAAAAAACTACTGCTACACAAAGGTCGTAGCGCGAGCTTCACATACAAGATTTCGGCATCTGTTGCCGACAAGTGTGTATATTATCCTGCAGTATATAATATATACATATATATATATATTATATACAAGTTATAAGTAGGTATATATATATATTATTTGGCCGTGAGGCTCTTATTGTCGCCGCGCGCCGTGTCATACGGCTGGCAAATGTAATAATAATAATAATATGTGCCTTTTGATGTCGAAAGCGACGCGGAGGCGGATGTGCGGCAATTGAAAACGCATTGTACACGTCGCCGTCATCGCCGCAATCGTCGTCGTGACGTGCGCGCGTCTGTAGCTCAAAAAGTAGGAGCGAAAAAAAAACCTGATTTCTCTCTCTCTCTCTCTCTCTCTGTGAGTGTATATTCTTTGTGTGTAGCCAAACGCGAGCGAATTGCTTTATCGGGGTAGGTGAGTGAGCGGGAGAAACATAAAACGACATACTATTGAACATACATATTATTATATTATAACTGTTGTACACGTTTATACACGTGCGAAGGATATGAAGTAGGTACGTATGTGTAAGTATATAATATTATTATGTAAGTAAAAACGAAAAATAATGAAATCTAACGAACGACGTGGAAACGTAATTGATAGTTGTATATTGCGTAGAAGAGCGATTCTTGTAACAATCAAAGTTCGGAAGTCCGGTTAAGACGATTTTTTGCGAGGGATGATGTGCGTTCGTTATAGGCGCGATCATTGTTTTCGCGGCTTCATTGTCGTCGTCACGATCAAAAAGGCGTGTGAAGACTTTGGTCCAATTGGTTATAATATGCTTAAGCTAATAAAGTGTGTGCTCCTCAAAAGATAAATATTCCTGAATAAATGCTTCACCCCAACGCCTCAAAAATATTTATGATTACATACCTATGTTATTATTATTATTATTATTATTACAGTTTCTTATTAGAAAACATTATGTTTTTCAACATGATATTCATTATACAATATGTTTCATTATGTCGAAAACAAAAAAACATAAACACGCGTTTATTGAAAAGGATATAATATTACGATTTCATGATTTTTGACTAGGCCGTAAATATCTATCGTAGATACAAGATACAGCGAAGAGTCTCAAAATCCAACAGTATTTTTGTTGTTTCAAATACAAGGATGGAATAAAGAATGCTTGTTTAGATATTTTAGTTTCGTTTGTTTTAGGTATGTTGTTGTCTTGTACAGCAGAATGCGTTTTTCGTTATGATAGTATTGTATACACAAAACGTTACTTAATCTGTTTGGATATATTATTATTATTCTGCAGGACGTATTTTCAAGTAACGGCAAGTTTCTATACGGTAAATATTTTTAATCAATCATGATTGTCTATCTTAACAAAAAAGAAAAAAAAAGAAAAGAAATGTGTACAAATAATATTTTATTTTTTGTGACGACGAAGATGAATTTCAGGATAACGATTAAAAAAAAAATGTAGGTATATATATATGTTTATTATAAGATGATGATAGTGAAATAATTTTCTCTTCGGGTCTCCGTATCGGTGTCATGGCTGAATGCACAAGGATTATGAGTAACCTACCTATCGGATAATCACTTCGGCACGGTTGACGATAAATCCGTATAATATTTAAAACAAATACATCGAATTTAGCCTATCCTTGCAGTTTTGTAATATTATTTTAATAATTGTTTGTTGTAAAATAAAAAAAAAAAAATCAGCTGGATAATATTTTTTCTTTACGAGACGTCTTCATTTAATCTACGTTAACGGCGAACATTGTTTATCGATTAAAATATATTAACTGTATTATACGCGTACTAGATTGTAAATAACTTTTTCAGCATTTCATTAGACTTGACTAATATGTATGAAATATTTATCTTATAACAAACATTTATATAAAATACAATAAATTGGACTACACAGTTGCAGTTAAAGACATTGCGATTTATTTTATTCGAGGTATATGGAATCGGGATTGAGGTTGATTTATGTTGTAGTTATTTAATCTGAAAGCTGTTATTTCATTTTATTTTTGATCTTATATATTTTTTTGACAGTTAGTTGATAGAAAGAAAAGAATACGTTTTTAATTCTTTTAGAAATGGTATGATATTTTATAGGTACGAAATATATATTACCCACGGGGTTTTTTATGAGTGATTCTTTTATTATTATTTATATAGATATTATAGATCTAAACTATATTTACAGCTCGACAATTAAATAATATACATATGAGTGGATAATATTACATAATTATATAAAAACAAGCTTGCAAGATAGCAAGTATAAAGTAATAAATACAAGTGATATTTCTATATAATATGATATATTTTATTTCTTAATTTGTTTGTTATTATTTTATTTACTGGTAGATAGGTATGTATTACTATAATTAATATTGTTTTATTAGTTTTATCGTATTGTATGGTTTTTATTGTTTTCGTTTTAGTTTTGAAAAAAAAATTAGGGTTGTAAATTTTTGTTAAGTATAATAATATTGTTGTACGAATGCATTTAAAATATAAAAAGTGATATGTTTTTCTGTTTAGGTTATACATTTATAATATTTAAATGGATTTTAAATTATTTGTTTTGTCTTTAACAAACCATATCAAATAAAAATTGCATCTATAAAAGCTTTGTAATTTTCTAAATTACATACTATCTACTGCACCTCTGTGTTTGAACTTTTGGACGAAGTTTTTCACACTATAACTATAGACTAAAAGCACATCACATGAATATGACCAATTTAGTAGCTACATTTAATAACTTGTGGCTTTTATTCGAGTTGAACGTTAATTAAATGTAGACATAATATGGTTGGTACTTAAATATAGTACTATGTTAAAGTAGATAGTTTTACATTATATGCTCTTTTACTATTAAATTGGCATATAATGTAATATTTGATATGTATTGAAAATTTCTCAAAAAAAAAAAAAAAATGGTAGACGATCTTTTAATATATATAAAAAAATAATTTATGTTGGTTTTCAAGTGTAGGTGTTAATATATTTCTTCAATCTTCAATTTTAAGGATGGCTTTGACTATCTAGTGAATTGGATATTTGGATCTAGTTGATATTTTTAGGAGAAAAAAAGAATAAAGAAAATAGACCTATAGTAACATAATTGACAGATTTCTGGTTGTAAATCACTACTGCTCATAAGAGTAATATGATAATGTAGGTAACTTAAAAAAGATCGTATTTTTGTTATTCAAGATACTGGAAAACTGTTCCATAGTGTAGCTATATTGCCTATCCAAATCGCCGTGTTACAAAACAACAATATTATCATTGAAATGTATTGAAAAAAAATATCATATTCAGGAGATTTTCATGTGTCGGAAAAATTAACCAGATTTATATACATCTCATAACTGGAACTCGAACGAGTCAACGTCAGACCAGTGGAAGTTATAATATACTCGGCACAGGTTCAATATTATATGTTTTGTACCCAATATCCATTCCGTACACGTGTGGGACGTCGATCATAAACTATTTATTTGGAACGGGTTTTCACAGTCAAGAGGGTGTGGACTTTTTTTTTGCTGGAATCTTTAAAAAAAAAAATCAATATGACAAAAACAATAAACAAACTAACTATAAGCAACACTCGCATTACACATGGCACCTTGTGGCCAAAGAAACATACTTCTGAAATGCCTACAATATACCAAATTAAGGCACACACATAAACTTATAGAAACTCTACAATTCTCACACCGCCAATAAAAGCAGTTAATGCACTTTTAAAATATATTATAAACGAACCTGATCCCCGCCTACTAGTCTAATATAATCATAAATAATTATCCAAATAATATAATTTTGTACCGTTTAATAACATCGTCATTGATGTGTAAATATCAAAACAAATAATTAAATACGTAAACGAACACTCGAGCCTTGAGGGTTGATTGTACGTTATTGAGTCGTATAGAGTTTTATTTACCATTCATATCACCACACAAATCAATGAAAATACACAAACCTGTGGAATTTTTTCAGACTTTCAAGATACGACAAGGCAATTCAATGATTCATTTTCATTTCCGATTTTGCGCGGTTATGTTCAGTTACTGAAATTATTATCGGTGAAATGGAGTAAGTGTTCTTATAAATTTATATATACCTTTTACTTATTTATTTTATTTTGAATGAATATAGATCAATAATTTAACTGAGTGATGATTTCTATAATGAAGATTTTAAAATCGTGAACAAAAAGGTAAAATCACTTAATGGGATAAGTATACCTACTTGGAGAAAGGCGATTTCGGGCGAAAAGCATTGCACTCGAAAAATCCACTCCAGTGACTTATCTTATCGAATTGTTTGTTTAATATAGTAACGATAATATTATTATTACGAGTTGTTATACAAACTTTGTCGGCGAAAACGTCGGGATAGTACACATTTCGGTATGATTAATCGTTACACCGCGTATTGTGTCTGCGGCAAAACGAAAATAAATCGCATATTTTATACACGGAGGAGTATGCATTCCCACGGTTGCCGCATGCAAATTTAACTCTGTACAACGTCGAAATTTGAATAACACATCGGTCCCAGCTGCACGTCGACACCGTAGGAGATCCAATCCGAATCCGCAGTCGTGGTGTGCTTAATCAATATAATAATACACCGCCGTTCAATCGCTTATAATGGTTTGCGAGTGCGGTCGTCGTCTCCGCAGCATTTCCGTTTGTCGGCAAAACAATGGTATATGATAATATTATCGTGTAAATTTCAGGTACAAAACGCCGCCGATCGTGAGTCGTAGGCGCGTCGTACAATATATAAATATATTATTATACACTCTGATCACCGTATAATGTTATGTTAAACGAGTCTGAATATTCACCGTTCCGCGCGCGTAAGCAATCAAATAGGTGTTATACGCACACCTTGCGTTTTGAATAAAATAACCGATATCGACTTGATTATCGGCTATTATATAGGTATATAGTAAGCTGGTATAGGTATAGCGGCTTAAAGTTTTCAAAAAAATCTGTAAACACCAGTCTCGCCGCACAGGTATAACGCCGCTCACCGCTTTTATTCTAATGTTATGACGATTATTTAACCTTTTTTTGACAAAATTTGAATAACATCACATCGGTGCCAGCTGCATGTCAACACTACGGAGATTAATTCTGAATCCACAGTTTCGGTATTTTCAATCCATGGGCAGATCCAACCCGAGATAACAGAAGGGGGTGGTAGTCTATAGGCGCAATTGATGGGGATAGCTGCTTAGCTACCCAAAAGTATGCCTCATGTTGATAACAATTTGTTCGTCACTCTTTACATGAACATCGTATCGGATGTCCCGAATTACGGTTTATACAGTATTTATTTTAGGCTTAAACATGTATTTAACAATAATTGAGTTTTTTTCAAACTGGAGGGATGATCGTCCTAATCGCCCTCTCTGGATCCACCCCTGGACTTTTAATCAATACCACACATCGTTCAACTGCTTTTAATAGTTTGCCGAGTTCGGTTGTCGTCTAACAGCATTTCCGTTTTTCAGCAAAACAATGGTATATCATGTAATTCAGGTATAAAACGTCACTGATCGTTGTAGGCGGCGCGTACAATATAATATATTATTCACTCTTTCGTTGATAACCGTAATATGTCCATATAATAATATTATAATAAACGCGTCGGAATATTCACTGTTCAGAGAACAATCTAATATTAAAGGCGTTACATCTTACATGCATCTTACGTTTTAAATAAAACATAGTTTATTTTTTGTATTGTTTAGATGAACATAGGTCGTGCACCCTCGAACAGGTATAACCGCTCGCCACTTCCATTATAATATAATTAATAATTATAATAATAACTATAATAACTATTATGAAAATTATTGAATTATTTTTTTCACATCATAATCTACAGGGGCGCTAATCATTTATTCTACGTAATATTATGATTGGCTGGAAAAGCAATACGATAACTGATGAAATATCAACATAATATGGAGACTAGGGTGCCCCTTAATTTTTTTTTCATTTTTGTCGGTCTCATCCACTTAATTTGTGTATAAAAAAATGAACTACAAAAAGTTTCAAGTCAATCTATAAAAGTTAACCCGCGCCGACTTGAATTTAAAATTTGAGTATAATAATTCATTCATAATTTAATTATATATTTTACATTTTTATATATATCTCAATTACAATAAGAAAAAATAAAATTTGTTACATAATATGTTTTAAATATAATAAAATTGTCTATAAATTACGTTCTTACATACTTCTTCTTATTTATTATCATTTACAAATATATTGACTTTTGAGTTTGAAAGTACTATTTTCTCAAAATTATATTATGGATTTTTATAAATACACATTGCATATTGCACATTGCACATTGCACACAATTACAGAAATCATCAGATTATCAATTATCTAATATGTCTTTAAGTTCACCGTCGTCATCGTCCGATTCTGAATACACACATTGCACTCGTACAGTGTTTGGAAGGAACGAGTTCCAAAAGGAACGGATTCCTGGAGCGAATTCCTTTTTATAAAAAAAGAATGAGAAAATTAACTAGTTCTTTTGTTTAAGGAAAACTAACAAAATTGTTCGTTCCTTTCTAGTTCCAATAATATACGTCATAGATATAAAAATGTAAAAATTGAAATTAAGATATATTTTTTTAATGTGTATAACGTATATTCCTAATTAGTGATTGTTATCGAGTATCGACGTTAAGACAATCTACATACGTTAACCAAAAATTTAATTTTGAAGAAAATCTCAAAATATATAATAGTATATTGCATAAACATATAAAATATGTACCTACTTGTAGTTATATATTATAAATAAAAATTAAAGAAGTATGCATAATACGAAAAAAAACCATTAATGATTAAATAAGAATTTTTATTTTATTTGGAATTAAAAAAGGAACTCGTTCATTTTCCAAAGGAACGACAAAGGAACGAATTATTTTTTCATTTAAGGAACAAGGAACAGAACGAATTCCTATTTTTAAAAAAAGAACGAGGAAGGGAACGAATTCCTTTTTATAAGGAACTCGCCAAATACTGCACTCGTATACCAATGACACTATCAGAAAAAAAAAGGGGCCGCACAAATTTCATTACTCCAAAGCTTGTTGCTGCATTAGATCGATGTAAATTAAGTGTACGGGACTCAGTTTATATTATTCAAGCAACAGCTGAATTATTAGGTAACAATGTTGATAGTTTGGTTATAAATAAATCGTCTATACATCGATGTCAATATGATGCTTTACGAGTTGAACGTGCCAATAAAATTAAAACCAATTTTCAAAGTTCTGTTCCTAGTTATATAACTGTACACTAAAATATATCATTAAATTATGAATGAATTAATATACTTAAATTTCAAATTCAAGTCGGCACGGGTTAACCTTAATAGATTAACTTTAAACTTTTTGTAGTTCATTTTTTTATGCATATACACAAATTAAGTGGGTGAGACCAACAAAAGTGCAAAAAAAATATTTATAGTTAAATAAGGGACACCCCGTGGGGACGGGCAATATGCTTAAAAATCACTATCACGAGACCACTGCGAAATACTAAATGCCTCTTGATTTTGGGGATTCGCAATACTAGATATTCGATATTGAAAATATCACAACCTTTACTAAATATTAGATAATTGAGTAGGTACATTAAACAATTATTTAAAAATGTGATTATTTCCATGATGGTTATTTTTGAAATATTCTTTTTTAGTATATGAATGGTGTTCTATATATTTTATTTAAGCTGTCGCAATAAAATAAAAATCAGTTCATTATCAGAATTTAATCATTCTATAATATTACTACTACAAAGTGCCTACAACAGGGCTGTATTTATAATTTTGACATCACCCCAAGATACGTATGAAACGCCACCACTAGTCTAAGGGATTTGACATATTTTACTTCACTTAAGCTAGAACAAACTTTTTTGTGTTTTTTTTTACTACAAATGTTTGATAAATATACCAAATGTTTACAATAGAATAATTAATATTGATAATTGAAAGTTTAAATATTTATTTTAATTTTGGGAAAATTTGCTGACCCGAAATACTTTATTGGGACGCTGGGACTCTATATGACAACTCAGTATAGTTCCGGTCAAACCGGGACTTATGGAAACACTAAGGTTTGTGCCAATTGTTCTATGTTAAAAAATAAAATTATTAAAGTATAAATCGTTGAGCTTTATATAAATTGTACCTATATATTTAGGACAGGTATTTATATAGATTTGCATCTTTTTTATTGTTTGGTGAAAAAAAATACCTAGTTTATACCAAAATGTGTTCCATGACCTAACGCTTCTATATATTATACAATGTTATTTTGCATATTTTTGCATTTTTAGGATTTTTAAATATACAGTCGTATTTTTTTTTTTTAGAACACAACAAAAAGTGAATTACAAAATAAATAATCATTGTTCAAGGTTTTATAAAATATATGAATAGGCGAGCAGATAACTTGTGTAGCTCGTGGGTCATATAATGATATACAGAGGCAGTACCAATCAAGAACAATTTCGAAAAATGTATGAACCAATATGTACACGAAACAACTTTAAAAAAGTGTTAAGTTGTATTGAATTGTTTAAAAAAAAGACTAAGGAGCTAATGAGTACTAATGGCTTAGAAGTAAACAATAGCAATTAAAAATATTTATGTGATCATTTAAAAGAAAAAAAATGGTATTTATATTATGAAGAAAATTTTTAAAATATTAGTATTTAATTTTTTTAATATATTAGTATTTGTTCAGTTCATATTTTGGATTTTTTGGTATTTTGACATAACTGCATCTGCATTCTGGATGCATATTTAAAAACAGGTTCACAGCCAATAGGACACATAATTATCTGTCGTAATAAATACTAATAATAATATTATAATGGTACCGTTCATCCATGTGTTTGTTTTCACACCACTTACAATAAAAATGATAAATAGATTTGATTTTTAAATTTCCACCAACAAGTCGACAATGTAATACATTCAATGTACATTACGTAGTGTTAAAGTTGGCCAAAAAAAACTCATAACAAATTACCACCTCTCATGTTCTACCTGTAGGGAGACAACCAATTACGGGCTTACCCTAGTTACCCTACAATATTTAAATATAATGCTGACGGTTTACGACAAAAGTCAGTAGATCAGAAGTATTAACTCATAAATTATATAAGTAAATACAATATTTTAATTATCAGCGGAAATAAAAAAAAACAGTACTTAATGATATTATAAGACACGAAAAAGTAATGTGTAGTTTCTTGTTTTAATTACATAAATAGAAATGTAGCTAATATAATATAATACAATATTATTATAAAATATAAGACACGCATGGAATATTTTTATTTTATTTAATTAATATTTCTACATAATAAACAAAAAAAGTTTTTTTAAATATTATTCAGTTTTCGGTTGACATAGCAACCAAAAAAAAAAAAAAAATAATAATAATTACAGTGGTATACCTACCTAATATGAGAATATGGAAAATTAAAATAATTGTTGATAACATTTTCGGAAGGACACGTCGCAGAGCGCAGTGTCGGCGTTAAAACAACTGAAGTCTTGTCCTGCATAGTATATTTTTATTGTACAAGGAGTATCGCATGTAAATATTATTTTTTGAAATATTCGATGCCTAATTATAAATAGGTAGATAAAAAAGTACTGCGATATAATTATATAATGTTGTACCTCGTACGATACTCGTACAATATATATTATTATATGTAACTCGGATACTGCCTACAGTAGGTTTAACCTCTCCCCCCCCGTCTTTTTTTGTTTACGTGCCTTTCCCTAAATATACTTGATGACGACTCCAACATATAATAATATGCGCACATAATAATAAATATACCTGTCAATAATATTATTTGTTTTTTGGATATCATTCAAAAATCGATGCATTGTTACACTGGCCACAACCGAAGGTCATCGCAAAAATGAATTCAAATCTTCATCCGTCAATATTCCGTTTGCTCGATATCGCTTTTGTGTTTGTTCACCGCGCACTAATGCAACGACAACAACGCGCCGTGACAATCGAATTACTCTCGTTAATGTGGTTTAATATATTTTATTACCGCGATCCGAAGCGTGGTATATAGATATGGTTTCAAGGAACCCGTTTCGCGTGTACGATTGCGGGGGCCGTTTGATCGAAACGAAATGTTATCATTATTATTATTAATGTCGTATAGGATTGCGAGCGTAAAAAGCATCATCCGAAGCTTATATTTTTTTAAATGAAACGTTTGTATATTATTATTATTAGTATTGTCGTGGTTTTTTTTTTACCATTATTATTATATTATTACCAAGTGTACGGCGGCATATACCGATAAAAAAAAAACCCTCGGCTTATGTCGATGGGTAGGGTGCCGGTGAGAGGTGGAGGGGGAAGGGGGAGGGGGTTGGAGTTTAGTAGCTACGCAAACGTTTGCCCAGCAACAATATCAATATAATATCTATCAAATCCTTTTTACGCGTCCTCTTGACGGAGACGGCGCACATAAACAGTAGCACCAGAAACGAGCGTAATCGCCGTCCGACGACCCGATCGGATTAATAATATTATATAATAATTTAATACAACGTTTTAAACATAATAATATATAGATAATATAAAGCGTACCCGCGTTTATCGGTATATTATATTATACTTTTTTCCGCTCACTCGAGCCTATAACAATACTAATATAATAATACCTAATAATAGTAATATATCATGTTCTCGGGGGGACGTTTATTATGTCGCGTGTGTGGATTCTGATTTATGGGCTTCTCTGTTCGGATCGGCATTTAGATTGGTCTCGGAGGCTTCGACGGCGGCGGTGGAGGAAGTGCTCGGGGGACGACGAATAGTAGTAAAAGCTGGGTACAAAATTTAAACGGCCCGTTTTTACTGTACACGCGATACGCATACGGTTGGAGATCGAGAATGCTAACGGTCAGATTCGGTTTTTCTCGACCACGGTACCTACACGTCCATCAAATGTGGTATAATATTACATTATGACTCGCAACTCTACGTAATATAATAATATTATATTATAGAGTTTTAATTTCGACCGGAAAACAGCGATGAGTGTGTTGTGGCGGCAACGAAAATATAATATTTTCCAGTGTTATTATACGCAGGGTCCGTAACGCGTGTTTGAATAATGCGTTTAGGACGATATGTCTTAGGCCCAACCAATAGCCTTTAATGGTATCTATTTCGTTTTCGTTGGCGATTTCAAAGAAAAACTTCTTAATTGCAGGAAATGTTCGAATCAGGAAAATGACTACCTATACCTATTGGTGCATTATAATACCTATTCATCTATATTTATGCATAATCGTTTAAGAATGTTTTCGTTTAAAATATCTTATTGGTCTTACTGATAAGTTAAGCTGACGGATTAAATGAATACCTAGTAATTCAAAATGCTTTTGCTCTCGATTTTTCTAATTGATTTCGTGAAGTTGGCTTTTTCATATTATTATAATAGCAACTATATAGGTACCTACCTTAGAGCGCAAACTTGTTTTTGATCATCCCATCCAAAAAGAAAAACCTTTGTCTACATGCAACTATTCTATATTCCTTTCTAGTATTTTTTTTATTGGTTGAACTAATGAAATTGTTTCGTGGTTATTCCATTAATGGAAATTGATTTTTTAAATGTTTCTTAGATAATAAAATCTTTAATATATAATTATTATTATTATTTATCTATAGTAAATAATTTCATCTACAAAAGTCAAAAATAATATGAAATACGAAATAGACTCAAAAAAGTTTCGGGAAAAATATTAACTATATTTACAATTTTTAAAATAATTATATTAATTAAAAATGTAAAATGTTTAAGAGCTTAAATTATTATACTTGTGTCTTTTTTACGTTTCTTCGTTCGGAATGGAGGAAAAATTAACTTTAAAGTAGAACATTTATCTTTATTTAAAATGTATCACGTAATTTTTTTTTTTTAAATTAAAGTGGAATGTAAACCATTCCGGTGCATTGTCGACCAATAAATTATACATTTTATCCCTCCGTCCTCCAACTCCTATAAGAAACTCAATCAGTTTAGCAAAAACTAAAAGCTATTTGTTTGGTTGTTTTTATAATTGTTTAACTATCGATATTTGTCCATTACTCGGGCATTTGTTTATCTCCTCTATATACTGTAGTGCTGTTGTGGTTTTAGTTTTTGCACCGCAATTCAGTTGAAAAGTTGAGTATCGATTTAGATTTATATGTAGCTATTATACAAGTACCTAAGTTCAAATAATGAGTTACAATGTTGTATACGTAAAATTTACATTTCCAAAAAACACAAAACTGTATGTGTCTTATTAAATAACTTGAAAATTACCATTAAATACTTATTAATATTATTCAAGTTATAATTTATAACTAATTAATTGTGTACTTGGAATCGTATTCATACTTAGTCTATAATAATATATGCATAATTTAATGTTCATGGTGGTTTATCTTAATAAATGAATGCATAAATACTGTTAGACATTCAAATTTCAAATCATAACCATCTGGCTTCGAACTACATTGTAATATAAACTAATTTTAAATAGATTAAAATAAATTAATCTTAAATTGTTCAGTAAGTCATAATTTTTTATTTAAAAAATGATTTAACATGATATTTGATGAGGCCGGAAGTTAAACAACTTCATTCTCGAACATATACACAACTTTTAATTATTATTGTACTAAACTATGTTTATTGTTCGCGTTGAAGTATTTTGCGTATATACATTATACATTGTTTATTACGTAGTAAATACGTTTTAATTTGGTCTGGAACCTAGATCAATGACGTATACTTATCGAAACTTTTATTGGTGGAGCATGTTAACGTCTGATAAATTATTCGAAAAAATACGAATTATTATAAAATTAAAGAAACTTGGACATTTGGCACCGGTTGTATTGTTTTTGAACCAAAATAAATTATTTCCAAACCACCCATTGTAGTATGGATTTAATGTAAATTAATACAATGCGTCCAACGAATTGTGTATATGGACAATAGCTCCAATGAGACCCGTCGAGTGCGAGTCCTTGGAATATTGGGAAAGCAAGAAAAACTGCAAGTGCTCCACCCCTTTCCTTGGTCATATAACTTAACTTTCATTCATAAAACATTCAGCCGTTTTCCAATTATTATTAATGTATATTTATTAATTAAAACGGACAAACGAAGTAATTATAAATTCAATTTGATTAAAATTATTATGCGTGTACAGCAGGTGAGACTCGCCAATGCTGTTTGAGATAGGCATATATTTCATTTATGGTAAGTTATCCTTATACGAAGTGAATAAATTTAACATCCACTTTTAGATCCATTTCGCGAGGGAAAAAAATTAAATTAGGTTTTGATACGACTGTACTCAATAGTGTAGTTTACTGTTTTTTTTTTTTTTATTACAGCTTATTTATTATTTTATATTAATATCAATTTTTGTCGTCACTCAGAGAAAAATGTCAAAGCCTCGTCGATTATAATTCCTACCCGGAAGCTCTAATAAGATGATTGAAATATTTTTTTCTCTTTAAATAATGTTTGAAGTTAAATTTAACAAAATATGTCGTGCATTTAATCTACTATACTCGTAACAAAGAGAAATATTGGTTTTTTAACTAGTAAATAATAATAATGATAATTTTTATTATATAGGTAATATACATGTTTTTTTTTTTTGGAAGTAAGGTTTCTTCATCGTTGCGATCGTTATAGTTATAGCGCATAATTTATACGTATCCAAATATTATCGTTCTCGTTTTGCGTCGGTTTTAAAAATTGTTTTAGTTTTTTTCGGAAGTTGTTTAATTTGTGCCATTTCCTTTTTACCGAAAACACGATGTTAATTCCGTGTTGAGTAATGGGAGGATCTAAGTACTATAATATATTATACAATGGACGACAATTGTCGCTGTTCCTCTATATTTTATTAGTTTCTCTAAATGTTTTAATGTCGTAAGTATTTGTGTACAAAAATTGTAAGCAAAATTTGTTTACAACGAAAAAGTAATTTTAATGATTAAACGTTCTAGCACAACCATTTGTTATTAAGTTTTGGTTTAATTATTCCAGAGGGTCATTTTAATTTCACCAAAATCATTAGACCACATTAGTTACCGATAACGATAACAAAACAGTTAAGTACTATACGCTGGATTGGCTGAAGAAAGTTGCGTAGGTACATTATTAGTTTAATAAATCATCGTGTAAAATATTGACTTACCGAAGTAATGGTAATCTAAACTAAAAACACTGTTGTAATACGGTAATACTTTATGCATTAGCATTTTTTATTTTATTTTTTTTTTTTATAACACTACAGCGTCTCCGGTTGGCTCAAAGTTTACGGGGTACTTGTTCTCGAATTAATGTAAATTATTCTGGCGAATTCCCAAAATATAGGGTATGTAACACTATAACTTATTATGAGGTGGCTTTGCTAACTACAACCCCCGCCGATTCCTATAGTATAGTATAGTGGAATGAAATTAGTTTTACGGTGATGTGATTTCTTTTCAAACTGAAACTTTTCTCTTTCCAACGTACGTAATAAAGCCTTGTCAAAGTTTTATGCACAACCATGTGAACAAAACCAATGCGGTAAATCACATATTAGGTACATACTAATTTATATTAGAATAGGGAAATTCGCGATCCGTTTAATTCAATTTTTCTCAAACAAGATGGGTCCCATAAAGACGGTTCTAAATAATTTTACTCGACAACTGCTTGTCTTTATCAACCAGAGCGTGAGGTTATTTAAAATTTCAATTATACATCTCGATTGCAATATAAATGTGAACGACACTTGGGATATTTAATTAGTGGAATTTCTCAATTAAAACGAACCGTTTTTCACACAACTTACGAACACTAAAGGTTGTAAACACAAAATTAAATTATTATGCCACACATTAAATTATTTTTATCATTTATTGTTTTATTAATAATTAACCATGCGATGAAACAGTTCTATAAACACGGTATAAACTCATCTGCTTGTACCTGTAAATAAATGATGAATTTCCCTCATTTAATGTTATTTTAATCTCTCGTGTATAGATGATAAAATAGCATTTGTGTAGTATAAATAATAAATGTAAAAACAAAAGGAATCTATACTTTAGTTTTCTAAAAAAATAAATATAGGTACTTGTTTACCCATTTTTATTTTTTTATTTTTCGTGTCGCATAGTATAGTTTTTTTTTTTTTTTTACAAAACATTGGTATTTAAATTAATAGTATAAGACCTTATAAAATAAAACAATTTTAACTAAACTTTTAATTTATAAACTTTATTGTTATCATATATCTATAGGAGCGGTAACTTCAAATTGTGACGGTTATTTAAAAGACTAAGGGCGAGAAGTAATTAAATTCAGGAATTCCAACTGTTGTAATAAATTAGTTGTTATCGTTTAAAATATATTGCACGTTGTAAGATTACACTTGAAAAATGTTTGTTTTATTATTGGTTAACAAAATATAATTATGATAAAAACGAACTATTCAGATTTTCATAATTTTTCCATTAGTAATTTGCTTTGTACAATTTATTATTTAAAATACCAGCTAATAATTCATCAGTGTTTAATTCATTTGAAACATACCTTTTTATATATTATTATGTTGTTTGAATAAAATCAACAAATTGTTAAAATTTTAGAAAAATTAAATTAATTCTCTAATGATACAATACATTTAAATTTACATATTAAAATTAATAAATGCAAGCAAAACTAAGACATAGGCTGTACAAATAAATTAGCTATGTATTATTATGGTAATACATATGTTATGAAGGTTTTTGTTTTAGTATTTAAAATTATCAATAAAACAATATAAACATTCAGCTAAATCATATGTGATTCTGACAAAATAAAATTAAATAGGTACTATACACCGGGTTGAGTGCTCTTATCGAGTACAAAAAAAGTTATATTTCGCTAAAACATATTATGTTTACTGAGTCAGAATGTTTGTCTTTACATTTTTTAATTAAAATTATAATTAATTGTAAGTTGTAACACTAAATTTGTGCAGAAACAATATATTTTATCATTTACCTAGTATTTGGTTTTTAATTGTTTTAAGAATTACTATTACTTTGTGTTGCATTTTTAGTATTGGGATATATTTTTTTTTAAATGTTAAAGTTATAGACATTTTGAACATTAAAACTGGTTAAACTTAATATTATTAAACTATTACGAGTTATTAAATACATTTTAGACGGAAATAGTGACGACAATCTATGGTTTCAAAGAATAACCATCGAATTATGTATGCACTTCTAAACTTTAATAAAATCTATATTTGATATAAACTACTATAGACCACAATGATTAAAGAATAAAGATAGTAATGAAACTATGAAATAGATTGTATAATATTATATTTTTTGTTGCTAATAAGTAATAACCCAAAATGAATGTCTTATTTATGTGTAATATACGAAAATTATATTTTTAATTTAAAAATAGATTATAGTACTTACAATATTATTTATAACGCGTCTTTCGAAAAAAAAAACACTTGTTTGGGGCTGTAAAAATCTTCAAAAGCTCCATGCAGCACAATTGAATAAAATAAAAATATTACAAATATAATTGTCGAGTTTAGGTTGTTATTGCACATATTTTGCACTCGTATATATCAACAAAGTTTTAAATATTTGAAGATAAACTGAGTTTTACACATTAAATACAAGGTTGATCATTATTTTAAAATTGAATATATACATCCACCCAGACTCCATTGACCTATCCCGTTATTCACATATAGATATTTCATTTTTTAATATCAACGTTTGCGCTTGCAGTCCAGGAAGTAACCCAGTCACAATACTTTTCTTAAATTACGTAATTATTATTGTCATTATAGTAATGAGGTTCATATTTATTATATTTTAAATATATTTGAATGTGAATGAAAATCAATAACTTAATTTAAACTGTACGTTTATCTTTAAATAATAAATGAAAATATGCAATACGTAATAATTTTATTTTGAATAAACAAGGAGTGATGGGTTGAATAAAATATTAATTTTTTTATTAAAATTAATGAGTAATCATAAGTATATTATAACTCTAGTCTCGGGAAAATATAAATAAGATCACGATAGTAAAAAGTTTAGGTATGTACCTACTTATTTCTGCAGTAATTGAAATAAAATTTTTTGTTAATTTTAACAATCTATTTTAGAAAAAAATATATCATGTTCTATTAATAAAATATTATTAAATTCTTATATTTAATCAAATTTAAAATAGGTAATAGTTGGTTAAATGATTTCAAGTAATAGTTGGGTAATTGAAGTGCAATGTATATCATCCTGTTGATACCATGATAGAAAGTAGGGGTATCGTTATTATATCGTGATGATATATATACATATATCGACATGATATTATGTCGTAATAACTGTCTACAAAATATTATGTCTTATTAGTTATTACTTATTACTAACATATTACCTACTTGTACTGTAGTTTTACCATGTGGAAATGATAAAATATGGTTTCTAGACTGTAAGCATTTTTATTTTGATGTTTGTTAGAGTATAATAATGTACTATGTGCAGAATATATTTTTCTTAGTGCTATGCACACAGCGAAAACTATGGAGACATCAAGACATTTTTACCCGGCAGTCCAAATAAAACTCAATAGCCTTGGAATAAAGAAAAAGAAAAAACTTTATTATAAATAGTGGGTATAGATGTACGCAAGAATCATTTTTTCAAAAGATAAAAATCGCATCTGAAGTAATTTTTCAAATTGCGAAGTTCCATGGTATGTTTATAGTGAAATGTGATGAAAGCTTTTTCGCTGTTGTTTTATTCTGTTTCAATACTTATACTGCGACGGATATTTCAGTCCAAACTAACCTATATAATGCTTTGTGTGTACCTACCTCTGTATAATTAAAATTAAGAGCTTTTAAACTAATAATAACGACAATAATGAAATCACCAACATACTCGAAGGAACAATATTATTTAATTTTATTCACATTAATAATCACTCGTATAATAATCAGATGAGAAAATTAGATAATTGATTAAATTATGATGTTTGGTCAACTATAGCCGTCTAGATCACTCCGATAGTGCAATAAATGTCTTAAAATAACAAAAAAAAAAAAAGAACGGTATTTTATTGGAAATATCCTGATATAGGTATATTATAATATATGTGATATACGAAATATATAAAAAATAACGCAAATATTATATTATCATCAAAGTTAAAATATCATATTAATAAATAGATAGTTTTAAGACTAAATAATTATAATATGTAGGCTATTCAAGTGGGAGTTATAAGAAATGGTTTTACGTTTATGTAAGTATATTTGGCAGACAGAAATCACTAAAAAACGTGAAAAAATGTTCAACATTTTAATTTCATTTCTTAAAAAAAAATTATTATTATTTATAACAATTGATATCTTTAGTAGGTAGTTCGGTGTTAGTTTTATAATAATATTAATTATATAAATATATTAATAAACTTTTGGGAAAAAAGTGGTGTACGAAAACAAATTGAATAATGTGAAATTTTAAAATATGTTAAATGTGATTTTAGGTTAAATGGTTACATTGACTGAACGAACCATTAAAGAACTAGGAAAAAAACAAATTTGCGAAGTAAGAAAAATGTTATGGTTAATTAACAGTAATTACTGTGTAGGTAGTAATTATACAAGATATTATAATATTGTACTTTGCGACTTTAAATATTATTGCAGATTTTTATTATAATAATAATGTATTATGGATTTAAGATACTAATATTGTTAGCAAATCATAAACAATTCATAACGTTACGATAATATAATTAATTGTATTGGCATCTAAAAACGTACAATAATCGTGGGATTTCAATAATTGTCATAAAATACTCATGATCATAATATTATGATTATTATTGTTTAATTCTAAAACAGTTTTCGATGCTATACGCGGGCTATATACGCGTGGCGATTTTTATTTCGAATAAGAAACGCGTTGATATGTATTTTTTGTGATATGTTAACTACCGACTTTTTGAGTGAAACGAAGTCGATGTCATGTCGACTATACCATACTATAATACTTACACTCACAATGATCAGATGATTTCTTAATCGGTTGAAATAATAAATGCATCATAATAATTATGTATGAGTGATACTAAATCAGCCCGATATAAACGTTGTGAATTTACAGTAATATATTCTGTGTAATGGTTTATAATGCAAACACGGTTCTGTATAAATCGTATACAATATTCTTTTAGATGTAACGTTGTGGCTGGTAACTGTGTCTTTGTATGTGTCTGTGTGTAATGTGTATATACTATATATGTACATAGGTATACCTATATATATAGGTATATACAATATATATATTATATACCTATATATTTTATAAACTTAAGTCGCATCCGCACGTGAAAATAAAAGCTCATCTCTTGGAGACGAGTTTTCGCACATTCGGGTAATTTCGTTTCTGATTTATTAGACACCAATAAGGCTGCTGAAAATCGCACGATTTAAAATTTATACACGTATACGGTACCTCTATACGAATTCTTATATTTATATATAATATATATAATATACATTTATACACCTGATGATATACCGTGCAGGCAGACGAACAGTTCCTATGAGGTTTTTGACTTGTCGTTTTAAATATATGGTTTACTATAGCATAATCATAATACATTATTACGTATGTACATTATAATATATTATGTGAATCTGGAATACAACAACAATAATAATAATAATGATAATAATAAGAAGAATAGTAATAACAATTATAATAATGATAATAATAATAATAGTAATAATAATAATAATAATAATAATAATAATAATAATAACAATAGTAATAGTGTGGCGGGGAAATGAAAACACGTGCGCGAGTATGTTTGCTAGCGTGTTAATAAAACGATATTGAAATTTGTCGGGTTGAATAAAAGAAAAAAAACTTGTCCGTCGTCATCATCGTCTGACAACGTTTCGTAGGTGTTTAGGAATAGTTCTACCCTCTATAGACGGAGTCGACAAGCAATTTAAAAGCAAAATACACAGTGTAATATCGGTGGCAGCGGCGCAGTTATCCTCCGGCGTTATAGATTTATACATGGACATTTTATGCACACATCTATACATATTAAAGTCACTTTATATATTATACAGTCAGTATTCATACATAATATACGAGAAGTTTTACGATTTCCATTTACTTTCTAACCTTCGTCGCGGTGGTAGTATCACGACATGTATATAATATATTACGGATACACGCTGCACGTGGACTATGTTATACAATAATAATAGGTAATTTAGTAAAGTCATAGGGACAGGATTTCTTAATGCAAAGTGCATTATTTTTCGGCGGTTCTATAGGACAATGCATTCCAAGTACACAAATCGTTTCATATGTAACAGATGTTATAGAGATCTGCTGCGTAAAGGTGCCGTTGTTGGGAACAAGATGATGTGTAGATGTAAATAATTTACATCTACACATCAAGTTAATTATTAACTTGCGTAGACGGGTTATTTGCTTGTATTTTATGAAATTGAATATTTCAAATGCTTCAAAACAAAACACTTTTTCAATTGTAAATGTTTAGATATATGATGTATTCAAATGTTCAGATCAGCGAATAATATTCTAAGTAGTTGGAAATAATCGATTTGACACGTTTATTTTCCAAGTCAAAAATATTTCCGATAGACATTATTCCAAGTCTAAATTTTCAAAAGTTAACTGTCGTCGTGAAGGGACTCGTCCTGGCTTCGTCAGATCACGTCTGAATATCGGCCGTTTGGGGGTCTTCTATGTATAGGCCTACCCTCTATTTCTCCTAAACCTCTCGATAATAGTGTCATTCCCACGGATACGGCATCCGTGCTCAAGATTCTCGGAAATACCCACAGCCCTCTCTCGGATATAAGAGTGTGCGTACTGTATGTCTGAATAGCTGAATTTTTGATAATAAATATACTGAGTGGTTTTTATTATATAAAATAATACTGATTAATTATTGCATTAAATCACATATTATGTGTGCCCCGACCCCGTTATATTATTGTAATATTCGATATTACAATATTCTGTATTTTAATTTATTTAACAGTTAGCTTTTATATAGCTCATAGCTTTTAACATTGTCGTATCACTCTGCCGTATTCTATAGTGTGATTACTAAGCCCGTCCTTTCATGCACCCTTCCCGCAGGTTATGCGTACGTATTATTGTATATTACTTTTCCATCTCATTTCTTAGAAATGATTTCTCTGTAATTTTCATACACCCCCCGACGACAACTGAAGTTTTGATATATTATACATAATGCGTTCTCGTCGCCGGTATTCCAAGAATTGTGATAACTATACTTGTCTTACACCCCTGAGGTCAATAGTTGTATAGTAATTTAAGGAAAATTCTCTTATTTATATTATTATTATAATTCAGATAGCGAAACACCAATTCGCAGCACAGATACTTCACGAGTGAAACTTTACATTTTTTTGGGGGGAATTTTCAGGTAGTAAAATTTTTATAATTTTTGATGCACTAAATTTTTTTAACAATTTTTATAAATTTAAAATATATTATATCAATGATTATTGTTTTAATAATATTTTCTTTTATAGTCTAAAGGTTATTTTCATCCGTATAAAATTTCAATCATTCTATATATAATATGAATGTGATAACATATCTAATATGAATCTCCTGCGATGATTGGAAGTGTTATCTTATAGGACTCAAACAAATAAAAACTAATTATTGGTCTGCAGTATGAGATACGTCATCGTGATCGCATTTATTTCTAATCCAAGGTTCAGTTTATTTATTGTGCGTCCCTAAGTGATTGGTATTTTGTTTTTATCTTATTGTTATATTTATAGTCAAAATAATATAGAAGTGTTAAAAATGCCAAAAGTTAAACCATCATTTTTCTATCGCTCGCGTATAGTTGGATGCCTTTAAAAAGATGTTGGTAATTTTTTAATGGCATTATATTAGGTTGAAAGGAATTATTTTTTATTTTTTAGAGCATTTTTTTTATTGGTTTTAGGGCATTTAAATCCAGTCCCTAGACTAATAATTGCTATGTTTTTTAGAGGATCATGATTCATGGTGGTTATGATAAAAAATTATTCGGAAATAAAAAACACAGGTAATCGGATGTGACATTATTGCACGCGAGTTTCGAGGTTCGTCGTGTCGTGTATTATAGGTATATAGAGTTTAAAAATACGTCGGCGATGATGCCCGACGTGTCGTAATCCCCGTCCAAATGTCTCGGCCATTAACTACAGTCTCGCGAAAGGGGAAAAAAATAATAATGATAATAATAATAATAACAACAACACTGTGTGCACAGTATAATATATATAGGTGGTGCGTATATAGTTAATAAACGGGGATCGTTTATTTTGACATTCCCTCGGCAGATATTTTCGTCACAGCAGCACCCTCTATTTATTACTCGCTCGCCGTTCCGGTCGGTTTCTGTCCCATCTTCTCTCTCTCTCTCTCTCTCTCCATCTCTCTTTTTTTCATCTCCTCCTTATTCTTTTTATCTCATTTTTTTCCCTCCGGTTATTATTGTTATCCCAGACAATCGTCTGTAAACGTGTGTGTATGTGTTTTGTGTTTCGGTGTATAGGCACGTTTTTATTAATCCGCATGTACCACGCTGTTGTCGTCGTCGTCGCCGGCAGCCATACACCACAGCACGGCCTCCAAGCCCGGATCCGAATTAACGACGACTCCTCTCTGGTATAGGTTTTTGTTTTACCGCTCCGGTCGCATTTACCAACTACATATTATTATGCTATACAACAACTATATTATATGATAATATATATTGTGCTGGGCATGTGTGTGTAGACCCAGGCGGACGACGACGACGGTCCATTTATTTACAATATAATATAATACTATACGCATAAACGCGTCTCCAGGCCCCCATCTCCGCCGCCGCAGTCGTCGTCCGGTCGATTTTCCGAACCAATTTGTTGTTTTTGGTCAGACTCGGAGGGCTGTTTCGCCGACTCTTATTGTTCATTCTCGGTGGAGGCCGCGGCGGCGGCGGATACGGCGGACCGAATCCGAAATAACTCTCTTCTTTTATGCGCACGAGCATAGTATATTAATATATATTATGCGCTTTGGCTTTTAAAGTTATTATAATTTGTACGAAACTATTGTTTTACGACGCAATTTCTCGCCCTCCACCCATCTCAACATACAAGAAAACATACACACATACACTTAATTATTAGTCGAAATGAGGTTTTCGTTGATAATATTTTAATATGTTTTATATGCAAAATTATAATTTACTCGAATATTATTTATAATATGATAAATTGTATAGATAGAAACTGTAAAATCTACACAAGATATAAGCGTGATGTCTGTATAATCCAGCAGAGTCGGTATGCATCTTATTTATTTATTTATTTATTTATTTATTTGAATCGACTCCTCCATTTTAAACACGCACAGTCGGTACCCTACCTACGTGAGGAATCAAATATATATTAAAGATATTATTATAATTTTAATCTTCTGTCAGTCTTCGTTTCCGTGTATATTAAAATACGATTTATTATGGTCATTTTTATATTGCTACATAAATTATTGAATGTGAAGTAGATACGGAGAAAAAAATCTTGTGATTAATTTGTATTGAATGTATTTGATAAAGCAAGATTTTTGTAAGAAACTTTGAAATATGAATAACCATTGAAAAGCAAATAATATATGCACAAGTTTGAAGTTTTTAGTAGATTTAAAAAAAATATATTCGCAAAGTGAATAAATTTAATGCTAATAAAGTGCTAATATACTGATTTTGACGTATTTGACATTTGTATCAGAACTACGCATAAAATACTAATTTAAATCAAAAGTAGTAATTGTATCATAAATAATGCAACTTACTATAAAATTGTTGTGAACAATTTTTTAAAACCCAACCGTTGGGAATATATTTTTTGTATACATTCGATCATAATCGAATAGAAGTGGACTGAGCTTTAAAATAGTTTTGTTTGGATGAATTATACAAGCAGAACAAGTAAAAACTTCATCAAAATACGTGATAAATTAAACATATTAATGAACAATAATAACTATATTATATGCTATATTACAAGTTGTATAATATAGTTACAATCTTATACACATTGCTACGAATAAATTAACTATTGTTACACATAATAATTTATAATATTATATGTTCGAGTTTTGAATTTAATTAAACATCAAAAGCCCATTTGAATCGAATTAATGTATCCGGTGTATTCTATAAAAAACATTGTTATAATCATGCACATTTAGTTTGTTTATATACTACATCGTTTAAATTAAAAAACAAACAAATAGTAGTAAAACAATAATATGAAATTTGACGAGAAATACCGAAGCTTTCGTGGTATAGTATATAGCAACCAATATTATGTATTAACAATATTTGTTTGATACATTTTATAATCCAATCATCCGAGTTCTCCAGAAGATCATAATATACTATTTTATTGGTGTACTTGCGTTTGGATATTGTTATGCCACGAAATTAATTAAATCATTAATATTATGAAAAGTGAAAACCACCTATATTATTGAACGGAGTTACTTGAGAACTGCTTTGCAAAAGAACCTCGTGCACGTGACGCAGGTTTTCAATTAAACGACTATATTAACTTAACTCTGTGAGGCTTTAAGCCACGCGGGACAAACTCATCGTCATAAATCTTATCGAATATCGTACAGTTAGCAGTAACGTTAAAATTATATTTTGCTTGTTTATTGCACTGTAGGAATAAGTTAAGTACACTAAATAATAAAGGATTGGTTAAACTGTTCAGATAAATGTTTGTGTTTTTTTTTGCAAGCAGAACATTGTCGGAGGAGGATATATTACAATATCACATACGAGTGTGATTTATACGGTGTGTTTGTAAATATTTTAGAATAATTATGTAGATGGCACGCCAATATGATTTAATTCTACATTAATTTATTAGGTCAATAATATGACCGTCCTGCGTGTTAACCAGGAGTAGACAGTGTTGTGGTAGGTAAACGCTACTGCCTATAATATGTACCACATAATATATTGTATAATATATATTCGCAATATGCATGTAGAACATAAGTTATAATTATTACACACCTAAACTGACTCCTCCGGGGCAGTGTGCTAAAACGTTTCCAGAGCGATGGACGACAATGAGTCTTAACGCCGATTTTCCGAGCGATTTACTCTGAATGATCCGTAGAATATTTTGATACACCGTGTTTTATGAGCGAGTTTTACCAGCTTTAGGCTCCTATAATTATATCGGCGTTCAGTAAACGCCGACCCATATAACCGCCGATGTAGGTAGGTACGGGTTCGAGTTAAGCAATTTGGATCGACCGGAAATGAAAGGATTTATACAACACGCCCCTCCCCGCGCGGCGCAATCTACATCGCGACCGACTGCAACTACTAATCATTATCCGGCGGCAGTTAGTGCTTCTTAGCGTGCTCATTCGTCTGTAATTAACCGAAATGTTCATCGCAAATTATTATCATGACACGTAATTGAATCAGATTTGGTTCAAAGCCATCGGACACGTCAAAGGTATTTTAATTCCCCTAGATTTGTGTGTATGTGTGTGTGTGTGTGTTGGGGGGGGGGGGTGGAGGATCACCGGTATTTTAACGTTTTAGCCGTGTTAGGTCTTA
Organism: Acyrthosiphon pisum; assembly: GCF_005508785.2. NCBI lineage: Eukaryota > Metazoa > Arthropoda > Insecta > Hemiptera > Aphididae > Acyrthosiphon > Acyrthosiphon pisum. The sequence continues at coordinate 68,906,884 of NC_042494.1, read as the reverse complement.
TTATTATAGTCTCTCCTGCACCATGGCTCTACGTGCACAACATCATTATCCACGTAAGCATAGGTAGATAGATGAGATAGACACTGCAGTATATATATATATAGGTACACTGAACTATATAGGGAATAGATCTGAACGGTATTATACGGAAATGGAATAATTGTTTATACCCATCGGTTTTCGCGTCCGAATGAAAACCGTATGAACGTTTACCGACCGACCGAAGTGATTTAAACAAAAAAAAAAAAAAAAAATAAGAAAACAAACATAAGCACGACAGTAATGATATTAAAGTTGTAACTTTTAAGTGAATCGCGGGGATTTAAGCGAGTTTTATTTAAGTGGTCGAAATTAGTGCAAACGGATTCGTTTGACAATAATAACAAATTATTACCTACGTAATTGAACATTTATTTTACAAACTTTGTGGAATAATGTGTACCTACAGTTTAATAATATCACTTATCTGTAATTGACTTTCAAAAAAATATATTATTTAGTATTTACATATTATCGTGTTTCTTTAATAACACTCGTTTATATTATGCAATGTGCATATTGTTATACAAATTTATATAAAATGTACCTATAACTGTATACGTTTATGTTTTTTTAAGTATTTTCATAAAATATAATACATACTGTTATTATTATATTTATAATGAGCCCACAAAAGAATATTGTAGTCCTTTTAGATTGTCGTTAAAGTGCATAGAATATTCTGGTGGATAAAATAAATGAGAACCGAGCAAAACGCCGAAACGCACCGTTGCACCTCAAGACGTATCTTAAAAAACTGTAATAGGTACACAACACGCGTATTGCACATCTATCTATCCTATAAATTATTAATAGCAGATTTTGAATTTTTAGGGTAGTTTTGCTTTAAAACATCTGCAGGAATATTCCAAAAGTAGGAAAGTGGGAAAGTGGGAATATTCGACGAGCCACTGTGATACGCAGTCAAACCAGCATTAAGACCTCTAGGGGTCCCCAAATGGCCGATACTTGGCCGTGGTCCCCCCCCCCCTTATCTTTGGAAAACAAAAACATACAGTCCTGTATATACTTACTCCTGTTTGAAAATCATATTGGCAGCATTGGCTAACACATTCATTAATTTATTGTAATACTACCTGATCCCGTGCACTTCGTTGCCCGTTAAATGTACCAACTCTATATGACTCGAACTTTGTACAATTCGTTATTTAATATTCGGTGTATGGTGTTCGAAATGTATCTTAACTTTTCCGTTTCCCGGAATAAAAATTCTGATTCGCAGCAGTATATTATCAGGTAGGCAATCTACCTACGGTAGATCGCGGACTCCGTGCTGTTTGTACTTAGGTGTATGATTTAACTCTAAAGTATCAAAGTTATACCAAGATTGTCGTATTCCACCTATGGTGGATTAATATAATCAATTAATACAAAATCCTAACTTAACATAACTAATAATATCAGATGAATAAAAAAAAACCAAATTTAACCATTCTTAAATTAGTCAGTCTTCTTCTCAGAGGTTTAATCTACACCAGGCACGGCATTAGCATTTTTTTCCAGGGGGGGGCAGAGTGGGGCAAATATTTTTTTTACATGGGCTAAAATTGTTTCAACAAATGCTGAGGTTATTTTAATGAAATATAAATATTTTCGTATCATGTAACATAATATAGCTATTAACTATTTAGTACATACGTTTTATATTGTATGCTCTAAACGTCTAAACAGATAATATATACAAACTTTTGAATAGTTAAAAATGTTTCAAGAATAATGTCAAATATTTTTTTTGTACCATGTAATATGTAAGAAAATGTTTAATCACAGACCTTCAACAACTATATTCATAATTATAACATGATATATAAAAATGATAAATTGACTTTAATGACTTTAATATTACATACCTTTGTGAATGAATAATTATGTTTCTTTTACTTACATACATTTCATAAATATAAATTAAAGGATGTGTTTAGTAATGAACAGATGAATTTGTTTCAATCATCTTTAATAGAATGATTTGGGATTGGGATAAGTTAATTTGTTTATAAAGATATAAGATATTATATTTAATTAGATATAAGTAATATATCAAACAAAAACAATTTTTTTTAAAAGCACACGACGAATTAACGTTGACTTACACGAGCACACGACACTCAAATACACTGATGTCTTATTGTATACACTGTGTAGTGTGTAAGCGTATACGTATCGAATATAAACATAATAAATAATTCTAAAATTACGTCATGTAATAATCTAATAAAATCTCCCAAATACTTCAAAAATAAAACACAATTATAATCGGTTGCATATAACAAATATTATACAATCATAGGATCATCAAATTTAATAAACTAATTTTAATATTATTATTTATTTTCTACCTATTTAAAAATAGACTGTAAGTCAGGCGTTGCATGTTGACGCATTGATACGCCGCGTTGCACGCTCGTATAAAATATTAATATTATTACATATTTACATCAGTTTTTATAACGGCAAAAACTTAATACACAAGTTTTCGAAAATACAAAAGTATTTCATAAATTAAAAATTTTTAAAAATTAAAAAGCCAAAAAGGAATATTTCATAAATTCTTTGATGTGGCTCTTATTTAAATAATGTATTATGACTTTATTATATCGTACATATTTTTCAGTGGGGGGGGGCTGGCGAGGGGGCTGATCTGTTTTCTGGGGGGGCTAGAGGCCCACCTTGCCACCCCTTGGCGCCGTGCCTGATCTACACACAAACATTCATACCAAGCTGAATCAGTGCACTCCGTTGTCCGTAAAAAATTACAACTTAAAAATTATGATTGTTCAACTGCTTTTGGTGTCACTTTCTGCAATGTTCAATAATTTGATTTGGTGCTAACTTGTACCTGATCTGCCCAAATAACCAATGGACACCAATAATAAATAAATACTAATTTCTACTGTAGACTGTAACCAATGGCAACTATTTAAAAAATAAATAAAAATAAAATTTCCAATTTCCATCGTGAACCTCAAGATCCCTGTTTGAGCACCTCTTTAAAATGCAAATTTCGACAAATCCTTTCTTAGTGCCCGATGAAATTATTATAAAAATCTATCCTCGAAATTTCAAGTCGATAACTAAAATAGGTTCGGCTCTGCGTTGATTATTGGTAAAGTACACTTCCCTTTATATATAGAGATTATGTACCTACTCACTGTTAAGAAATAATATCAGCATAATATTAACGTTGTACTCTGATTAAATTTGAAATAAAATACTAAAATATCATCTTTTTTAAGAATAATACAGGTAGGTATTTACTAACTATGTCATGTTTTTATTTTCAATATTATAACAAAATGTAAATATTTTGGTAAAAAATATACAAATATAACCTTTAAATACATTAGTTTTTATGAATTCAACAATTGAATTAGTAAAAATTATTCTTTTCTTTCAAAACTTCTAGATGACATATTAATGTACTAATAAAGTGTTATATTTGTCCCCGTTTAATACTCAAAAAACATATAAATATATTTTGGAAGCTTCAAAACTAAACTGTTTATGTTTTGGTTCTTTTTAGTTTTTTTTCTTCTCTGCTCCTCTTTTGATGTATCTTTATTAGTTTAAGATATTACTATCGGTATATATTCATTATTAATAAATAATATAAGTTTATCTAAGCACGCGTTCAGTATATCTATGCAAATATAGTTCGATTAGTTTTAACTAAATGGCCAAAATCATATCATCAGTCATAAAAATATTGAATACAATACCTATTATTTTTGTTGGTGCCTAGGTCAACACTCGTCATCATCTTCCAGGGAAATAATAGTATATATAAAATTATATATTCAATTCTAAAAACACGGCACGGTGGGTGATCCTGGTACACATTATTATCACATATACTATATTTTTTTTCGTATGGTTTGTTTTAAAATTTAGGTAATGGTATGTAATAGGTTATAAAAAATACAAATATTATCACTTAGGTAATATAATTTTAAGCCGACAATACTATGCAGCGCTTCAGTCATGGATATACCTAGCCATAATAATGATACGAATTATGTATAATTACAATTTTTTTTTTATTATTGTAACAACTGCCAACTATTGTATCATGCAATAGGTAAAAATTCAAATAGCAATGCGTTTTAAAATTATATACTTTTATACGGAATCTGGAGGCGTAATTTATGTTAATTTACTATTACCAGTTTCGTCGTATTTTGAATATACCTACTACGATTTGCATAATATATGAAATCAATTTTTAAAATTCATCGGAGTGACGAATTTTTACGGGTAAATAAATCCATCCTTAAGATAAACATGCACGCATTTTAATTAATATTCACGGTGTTCAGCTAACGTTAATTAAATAGTGCACATATATTATCATATTATTACACAGTATTGAGTATACGCGTATTACATCCAATCTATATATATATATATATTATTATAAGATGCGATTAAATTTGTTAATTCCAAATTTCTCACGACATCCCGGAGAAAAATGTATGCTTTAAGGGTTTTAAATAATTTTTATTTTAAGCTCTTGTAAATAATTAAAACAGTTTGAAACGATTTAATGTAATTTAACAATATTTAATTTTAAGCGAAATAAATGTAGAACGCAGCTGGAGTGATACATTACATTATATTGTGTGTATGTTTTTCAATGTTTCATCGATACGAATTGTATTTTTCGATTGCGAGTGAAAAACCATTTATGATGGACCGTTTTGTATCTTATCGAAAGTTGAAGTGTTGAAACCCTGTTCATCGCCACCAACGAATTACAGTAATGAAAATAAAAATCGTGTAAATTATTACGGTGGTCCTCTGAATGTTTACCAAACAGACAACCACAATAAAACGTGTTATTGACTGTATCGATTGATTTTCAGCCAAGTCCGAAGTAGGTAAATCGTCCGATTGGGAATTCCTCAGAAAATACTTTGAAATCGCACCGGCCGCGTTGGATAACGATAGTATATTTTCGAAGTAGGCCATTTTCAATACGGCCCCATGCAGCGATATCGTCGGTCATAAGCAATTTTAGGAAAAAAATTTCGTACAAGAGATTAAAGATATTATAACAATGGGTACACAGGATATTATATTTGGAGGGCTTACAATATTCTCGAGGGTCCGAAAATGTTCACCCTCGTCGGAGGAGACATCGGCTTAAAATATTTTGTTGAGTCTCTTAAATGTGACTTTTGGGAATGTAATAGTATATAATATTTTACTGATCGTCATGGCACTTAACCGTAGTCCGTAAGTGGTAAAGATTTAAAAATAAACAATTTGAATAATATATTATAATACACACTCGTAGCCCGTTGGTATATTAATAAGCAATAAGAACAATAAATTATCCATTAGGTACCTACTATTGGGTACCTATTATTATAAGCTTATACCGTACATAGACATTTCGTTGTTGGTGATTGTTATATCAATATTATAGACTTGTGTTTGAATATTAATGGTAAATTAATGCCTCTTTCTATTTTTCCACATACTTTCAGCACCCTCACATATGAATTTATTTTTGCATGTATTCAGTAGGTGTTCAATTTGTATTTCGTTCCTAATGACGCATATTTTAATATTCGTCAATTCCTCAGAAGCGTATATTTTTGCGACCTCATTAAATCGTTGTGGCTAATCACAGAGAGGTTATTCAAATGCATACACAACAGGTACCCACCTTTTAGATTTTACATGTTTTTGAGTCACAAAAGTCAAATCAGACTTTAAAAATAAAAACGATTACGTGGCTGGTACATATTATTATTATCCAATCATCGGCATGATTGTATGAGCCATAATACGTATTGCAGTCGGATGACGTGCGAGTATAGTCACACGCCGCACTATAAATTCCATAACATATTATGTAGGTATAAAGTCTGCAAACACATATATATACACACACACACACACACACACACACACACACACACACACACACACACACACACATATATTATTCTGGGAGAATTAGGCATGGTACAAATACAATTTTCGTGTTATCGCGTTGCGCCGTATCGAACTCACACGACGGTAAATTATAACTCCACGATTTCTTTCTGCGCACTATCAATCGAACGATTATTATTATTTTTTTTTTTGTTTCACGCATAGTAATAATAATAATAATATCATCTCGGGGTAGAAAATCGAAAATACGTGTAGTGAATGTGCAAAGCTCCAAAGTTTTTAACCATCGCGGTATATACTTTATATACACCGTTGGTGGGAAGAGCAAGCAGAGCAGAGACAGCAAAGATTGCGCTGTGCGAGGGAGAAAGCCCCGCAAGTTTTCTTTTTTTCTCCGGCATCTATGTGACAACCCCGAAACTTATAACTCAGATGGCCGGTTATTCAAATTCAATGTCCGGAAAACTTACTTTTTTTCTCTTCTTTTTTTTCATCCGTTTCATTCCATTCACCCCCTCCCCACCCTCCAGCGCGCAACGGGAGTATCATGCACTGCCATTGTATATAATATAATATAATATAACATAATATAATATACACAGTCACAAAATAGCGTAAAAACAAACAGCTTTTTTGTTCCAATAAATTACGCATTTTTTATTACGTAAGTAACTATAGCAAGATGATTTTAATGGTCGATCCGTGTTTTTTCCTTCGTTTAATGAAGACAGTTTTAGTGCACAGTGTATATACATGCAAGATGTTCATTTTCCAACAACGTAGACATGTTAATTCAATTTCTACCGTTTAAGTTTTTCACTCAATGCATCAAATATTGTTAGATGTAATACAAATATTAATAAATCGCTATCTTCTATAAAACAATATATGTTTTACAACGAATAGATACGTATACTGGATTTAAATTGAAAAATGTGTCATATACACAATATAAAATAAGTGTTGCTAATAATATGAATTGTGATATATTTTAATTCACATAGGTAGTCTTTTTTTGCGTTATACCTATTACCTAGGACCATTAATTCAAGAATTTAAACGAAGTGTAATACTATACGGCTGATATTGAAGATATTTAATTTTTTTGAACGATTCATATTATGTTTCCATATGTAATATTTATTTTATAATTTAATTGGTCTTCATTTATATATTAATATTTAACTTTGAAATTATCGCCAGTTGATCAGTTGATGCAATCAAATTATTTATCGGTTACATATTATACCCAGTAAAATTGTTAATGTTTTTAGATTCAAACATTTTTAACTAAGAGTAATCGGGAGCTGACTGAGTAAATGATTTTGCCGTAAGCGAATCCTAAAGTGAACCCAAACCAAGTACATGCAAACAAAACACAAACATCCTTCCGAAAAGCAATTTAAAATGCACGGGTTTTGACTTTTGATTTACACAGTGCAATTTCCGAGAACATTTTGGCAATCCGACGTACGTACAGTAATGACTGTCTTGCAAAATTGAAATCCTGTGCAAGTAAATTAATTGGTTTATAGAGATAGAAAATTATTACATAATAATTGTAAATTTGCTATCTTGCTCGATCCTTCCATCCTTATTATAATTAATATACAGAGTGATTCGCCGAATAATAAATATAGGTATTAGGTACCTACTTGCTCCTTTTTGTCTTTAATTATGCATATTTTTAAATTCCGATTTTATGAATTTATAAATAAGGTGTACATAGGTACTGTAAAATACTTTAATAATAATTAAGGACGATTCTGTGGCGATATTTAATAGTTATTTTGTTAAATGAGAGCCTTCCATCCTAACTCCAAAAGGTTAACCAGGTGAAAGCAGATGTGTTTTTTTAAATTTTGTTATGCCTATCCAAATTGCAATATGAACAACTATATTTTCTGAATTATTCAACTTTACAGTTTATATATTATACACTAGATAAATATACCTGGTTTAGAAAATATAAAATCTATATTGATTAATTAAAATAATTAAAATAAATTATTAATCGATTGTATAACTTGTAATAATATTACCTTAGTATAATAAGTGATGGACTATAATATAGTAAATAAATGTAATATACTTATTAGATTACATTTATTATGTATTTTATGTAAAATCACAGGAACATAATAATTAAATTGTATAACTCAAAAAATACCAGTTAGAAATTCGTATTAGATGCATCAAATATATTCGAAAATAATTATCAGCTTTACCGTATGTATATACAGTAAAAATATATGTTTTTCTTCTTTGAAAATTTTCTGATCAGCTATAATAAGATATTAAAATCGAAGTAACCTTATTATTTATGAATTATAATGAATCTGTATATTGTATACTCGAGTAGTTGATTTATTGGTCTTGTAAGTCTCGTTTCAACTTATTAATAATTTATGATTTACATTCTAGACTATACGTGTCTTTCTTTAATCAATGATGTAGTAAAGCTTAATCTTAGTTATACAAATTTGATATTGTGAATTGTGATTATGGAAACCAACGAGGAAATAAAATACCTAAACTCGCTAATTTTACGTTTCATATTTTACGACAATTATTTAATCAATCAAATAGTATATTTAGCATCTCAACAGTAATTAAATTGTAATTACATTTTTATTGTATTTAATGTACCTATGTACTATACATTTAGCTATTATATTACAATTTACGGTGGTAATATAAATGACGAAAATTCAACATATTGAACTAAAATAAAATCTCATGTCTTGCAAAATGTATAAAATAATTAAATGTTATCTCCCAGAGCTATTAATAATATTAGACGATTTAATTTTATCGTCAAATTTTTGTCCTGATAGCATTTGTGGTCAAAGTAATTTTTTGTGATTCATCACATTTATTTGCTTATAACATGCAGTTAGAATAAAGAAGTGCAGAGCAATAATAATTTTTATGAAAATATTCGACTCTTTTATTTTTCTTTATATACAAATATATTATACTCTCGGTGTGCCATTGTTAAACGCTGATAACTCTACGAACTGTCGGTACATATTCACCTGGCAAATCACATAAATAATTCTTCACAATATTGGAAAAATCATTTTATGAAACCACCCACTATACAACAAAAATAAAAATAAAAATATTTTGTGACAAAATTGTATTGTCTTATGTGTACACCGCATCATAATATTATGCTACCGTTAGATACGTCACTATAGGAGTCGGTAATTCACTTACACTAATCCCGTTTATTAAACATAACGCAAACGGCCATTGTATATAGATTAGAGGAACACAAAATCGGGTAAATACGATAATATGAATGATTATTAATAATTTATTGTTAATACGATAGAGTAATATTTCAATATAATTAAATTATAAAAATGGAGATTAAAATAATATCAGCTATTGTTTTTTCGAGCTACATTTTTCCGCGTAAAGCATATACTAGTTTGAAAAAAAAAATTCTAAATTGTAATTACTTACCGAGTATGTACAACGTGAATAGATATAATAGAGCGTTCATTCCGTTCATTTTAAACAGTTTTAAATTAAACAATATCTGAAAAAAAAAACCATAAATGAATATTTTTGTAAACAAACTTGTAAAAGGTATTATAATACTTCTATTCAAGTAAAATAATATATTAAAATATATAGGTATATATCATAGTATATATATACATATATATATAATAATACGATATGCAGACTATAGATACGATGAAAATTTAAAATTGAATTTTACATAAAACTGGGTCGACTTTGATGATTTTTTAACTACAATATTACATTATAAAATATTTTTTCTTCAGAAGAGTAGAAGACTATTAAATACAAGCAAAATCGGAGGTAAATGTCGATGTCAACGTGGCCGTTAATTATAGCATTATAACGTTAAACGTGTTGTACAGATTTAAACGGGGGGGGGGGGGGGGGGGTGAAGTATCACGATGAAATTAATGTCAAATTAAAAAGTAAAAAACGAATATCTAAGATGATATTATTATAATCGTACGCGTCGGAATTGTAGTCGTAAACGTTCGTCGCGATATTCGAGAAAACGCCATTCATCGACGTCGTAATGATAAATATAATTTGGACTTGTGTGTAGGTGTTGGTCACAAACTTACGAAACCGACGTAACGAGAGGCAAACAAACAAACAAACAACAACAAAAAAACCTACATAATGTCTACAAACCGAATTAAAGTGAACAAATTAATAATGATTTAAATACGTGCCGAACACGTTTACCGTTTCAAAATAATATTATTGTTCCTCCTCCGAAGATCGCGTTGGCTCGCCGTGGCATAGTATAGGTATAGTGTTGTACACAATAATAACAACAACAACAACAACGACACCAATGGCCGATTGTTGTAGTAATATTATTATTGTAATAGTAATAATATAATATGATTTATGACAGTGTCAGTACTCGTCTTTCGTCTGTATAACGAAACCGCGGTGATGTCGTACCGGATAAATTGTCACATCATAATAATAGTACTATTGTAATATTATAATATTGTATCACACTCTACAACGGCATATTATGCTGGACGCGGTTATCTCATAGTGTTTTATCGTCGAAAACAGTTATTGACAACAATAATATTATAATAGTCTTGTGTAATTTTATTAAGTACCGATTGTTAAAATGTTTAGTCGTGAACGAACCGTGTACGGTGGTGGTGTGATGCGACTACAGCGGCGATCGAACAATTTGTGCAAAATATCGTAGCGAACATTTTTTTTCAAACAAAAAAAACACGTACCTATTACGAACACCCGTCGGAATAACGGTTTCGCCCGCGGATCACGCGACTGCAGCGAGGCGGCCGGCGGTATATAGTGCGATAAGTCGCACGCCGAAACGTCTAATGCCGGTCCCGTCGTAACCAAGTCGCGCGCTCGCAGTCTCCGCGGCGCGCGTTTATACCACCTCCGCCCACCCTTTCACCACCACCCCCCCACGAAGCGACGAAAGTCCGAAAGCCGCGCAAGCTTGCCCCGCCGGCGTGCCGATATATTATATATATACGCCACCGCCGTACACCTTAAACCGCCGATACCCGTCCCCACCCCACCCCGATACCCATCCCGACCGCAGAGACTCCGCCAGCAAGAGGAGACCACCCCTACCCCCCTGACCACCTCTAATACGCGACGCGTGTGCAAAATACATCATAACATGATATTATTATCGTCGTGTTTTTATAGTTTTTCGTTTGCGGAAAAGTTTGGATTTTAATTTTTGAAATTTTCCAATTTTCCCCCCCGTTCTTAAAAATTATATCGCAATACCATAATATCGCTGTTGAGAGCTCGTGCAGATAAGTGATAGGCTTTTTGGTGGTTAAAGCTGTTTCGTTTGTTAATAAAAATGTATAATTTTTCTGTATTATTTTCACAACGTTTAAAAATGCAATGTGCCAAGAAAAACTACCTCCTTCATATCAGATTCAAATCTTCGGGTTTTCCAAGAGGGAAATAGGGAATTTAATCTGTTATCACTTTAAAAACTTAAAATAGGTATTAACATTGAGTA
>NC_042494.1:68892024-68895281 GCF_005508785.2 Acyrthosiphon pisum | reverse complement strand
TCATTTGATAATAACCGACGACGCCCCTGGGAGCCGCGACGCACAGGTTGAAAACCACTGATTTACACAGCTATTACACAGTCCAAAATGGGGAAGAGCGGTCCGCCGCTTACAGTAGGTTATTGTAATAGGTGTGTAAAATATGAATTAATTAGTGATGTAAGTAGGAAATTTCCATTTTAGAAATTTCTATATTGGAAATTTCCAATAAAAAATATTATTATTTGTTTTTATTTAAATTAATTTGGTTGTGATACTGACAACGCAGCTATTGCTATATTACCACGCAAATATTAAATTGTATTATTACCTCTGTATTTATTAATTATGTTTAAAAACAAAATATTTAAACAAATATCATTTATACAGTATATTTTTAACTTAATGAAATGTATTTCAAAATTCCACGAATATTACTAATTTTTACATGACTTAAATAAAAAAGGATGCTCTATTAATACATTTTCAGTAACTTCCAGAAATTTCTGTTTAGAAATTCATTGAATATTAAAGTTATGAATTTTCACATATTTAGAATTCAATAATAAATCATTGTATACGATGGAAAAAGTATAAAGGCCTAAGGATATGTTATTGTATATTTATAGGCACTGCTATCAACAGTCAGTTATTATAGTGTATCACTCTATTATATTATAATATTAATTATAATATGATGTCATGTATACATTATTGTTATTAATTACTTATAAGGCAATATCAACGTACGGCTTAGAACGGTTTCAATAGGTTCATGGTAATGTAGTATAAAGAACATACAATAATTGCTTGATTATTTTGAAAATGTACGAAATTACGAAATGTATTAAGTTGCTACAAATAAGAATTTTCGAATTATAACAAAATATCTAAAATCATTATTTTCCGTTTAAATAATATTATCTATTTTGGATAAAAATTGAATTTGAAATATCTATAAAAATCATACCACATTACTCTATATTTTTCATATTCAAGAAAAATCTATGAATCATAATATATATGATTTGTTAATAAGTAACCATGATAACAAAAACCTTACGAAAAATCAGTCAGAAATAAAAAACGTGAAACCAGCCCCAAAATATTTTATTTTTGTTAAATAAATATGTATTTTACTATTATCTATGTTTTCAGGTTGATGTAAGAAAAACTTACGAAAAATCTTGTATTAAATTATCATATGCTGTTATTGATTTTTTCAAAAACTAAGGTTGCGTAAATATTGTAGTTTTATTAAGAAAAGTGCGGTAAATTTATTTTTACGTTTGAATACTTAGTTTTAATTATTTGTTACTAGAAACCACCCATAAAAGTCAAAGTTGAAGATCAAAGCATTTTTCTATTGTAAAAAGCGTCTTCACGCAGAAAAAAACAAAAAAAAAACAACAGGTAATTATAAAACTAATTCCTTAATAGCTTCGCTCAGAATATAGATATACGTAATCTGTACAAAACCAGTAATATTTATTCTTTTCTGGATAAAATAATATTATTTATTTTACAATTAAAAAAATTTAAGATACGTGAATATATGTGAACTTGGATATTCATTCCCAGATATGATGTTATATGATGGTGTTATTAAAATATTTTCTGAATTATTTAAATGAATTTATGTTTAATAATTACCACGAGCCTTACTGGAGTTTTTCGAAAAAAATCAGTGGGTTCAGAGCGTTAAAGCAACACGGTTTATACTTTGGGTTGAAGCATTTAAAGTGTGTACCTAAATTTGCGCGCAAAAGGTCTACACAAGTTAATAATAATAATTTGTTTGTACATATTATTAATTGTACGAGTATTTAATAATAATATAAGAATACCGCTTGTATATTTTGTTACGTAGCCAATTTTGAGTTAAAAAAAAAAATATGAAATACTCGAGTAAACATAAATTTAATATTAAATACACTTACTTACCGAGAGTAGCACAATACGCGCGGATTACAGAAGAGGAAAAAAAGGTTCGAAAATTCTTCAAGAACGTTATATTTAATTCCCATGGCGTTTGGTGGTTTAAACTCGAAAAGTTTTCTCAGCGGTGAAAAGGTTCCGTAAACTGTTAAGCGCCATTCGAATGCGCTTTCGGCCACGAAGCATTTTATCCCTTTTGATTGTAGTCGTTGGGCAAGCTGAGCAGCTCGATAACTAATGACTTTTTAAGTGAATTTTGGGTCTACATCGATGTATAACACTTTCAGGAACGCAAAGACTTCCTTTTGTACATAAAACGCTTTCACGCCTGCCGCCACCGTTATTCGGGTTCCGTGATTGCCAGCCAGCCAGCCAGCCGGCTAAGCTAAAGTAATCACTAAAACGTTTCTCATTACAAGTTGTCTTTTATCATGTATTCCCGAAATGGGGTAAGACAATTAAATACGCACCGTATATAAAAGGTTAATAGCTAGATTGTTTGTTGTTTCAAAAAGCTTTTCGTAAACTGATAACGCTTTGTACTTATACCTACATCAGCAATATCGCGTATAATATACACTTAGCTGTTATTATTGTATACAACTAGTTCACTGATCAATATTATTCCTATAGTGATTATAACATTACAATTTGTTAAATTTATCTTGAATGCAGAAAATAAAAATAGTAAGAAACAGCGAATTCGGTAGCGATTTGATTGAATTTTAGTTGGGATAAGATCTTTATTCATTCAGAAAATTAGCCAATAATTCTAAAAATAATTTTAATTTTGGGGACTAAACCGCTTTTCAAGCCCCCCCCCCCCCCACCATAATCACCCCTCAATCATCGACTATGAACATATTGTCTTGACTCCGTCATACTAATGCATAACACGTCAAATTTGAAATTTAACGGTCGGAGAATCTATTTTACTCTGTTGTTTTTGATATTTCACTGAATTAATTTACTATTAAATTTAAAGGTAAGAATATTATCCAGGGTTTCAAGAAGGATTGTTTTGATATTTTAATTTTAAAACAAGTAGGTAATGATGATTTTGAAATTTAAAATTTTGTTTTGCGTTAGTGTCTTAACCATCACTAGATACAACTAATTTTGGTATAACGTCGTCTAAGTTATTGTAGCAGTGTAATTTATATTTTTTGTGGCTCTAATTATTAGATGATTGATGTTAAATCTATAAAATGTTAAAATGTATAAACATTGTTATAAATATTCTTAAATGTAGAAGTTCAAAACACTGCTTATAAATTATATTCGTTCGAAAACATAAAAAACTTTTAATAACGTGTCTATTTTCTGTCACTACCTATCTA
>NC_042494.1:68884130-68891924 GCF_005508785.2 Acyrthosiphon pisum | reverse complement strand
TAATATATTGTAATATATTTATAACCAATAAATATTAACATATACATATATTTACATATTAATATATACTCAATGGTATTAGTAATATTATTGCTTATTATCATCTGCTGCGGTGAACCGAAAACTTATTTTCATATTATATTAAAATAATTGCATCCAACAATAATATGTTTTTGACTGAATCAATTACTTTACTGTTCATTAGTCATATGTAAGACGTCTACAGCGCTACTATTATTTTAATGTTTATTAATACAATATAAATGACGAATGCGATTATAATTATTTCACTGGAAGCTGAGGATTTTAATATCCTAAAAGAATATTAAATTGAAATTTCCCATCTTTAAGTACCTAGTCAAATCATAATGGTCATAAAATAAACCCCTAATACCATTAAAATTCAGACTAGATGATATAAAAAAATGTTAACATGAAATAAGTTAGGCAATAGTATACATTTACAATAATTTTAAAATGCCTAGATATATAACTTGCTTTAAAATTAAAACAAAAAACCTTCGTGGGACCTAGATAATATATTTGCCTTTAAATTTCATAATAGCTTCACTTTTAAATTCTCTCTAATATTAAAATAACAGAGTAAAATGGATTATTTTGAACGTAACATTTGTCGTGCACTTCACCTTAGTAAGACGGAGACAGTACACCCGGGTGTCATGTGGTATTGTCCTCTAAACAAATTAATATAATTAAAGCTGTAATACCCATCTAGGTCCTAGACACCTAGAATATATTATTAGACATCAGTGTTGTAAATTTGTAATAGATACTTCTACCAATTATTGTTCGAGTAAGAAGTACTTAATAATATTGAATAAAACATTATTTTAATAGTATAGGTAGTATATTCAAATATTACCTACTAAACGAGTTGGCATTAATTGCATAAATTTTCTTCGAAAACATGTTTTAACTTACTTTTGCTTATAAATAGTTAAAATACGTACATATATCTAATTAATAAGTACTTTTATTAAAATAAATTACTTAAACCAGAAATATTGGTAAGAGCCTTCGATTTTTAAAATACAATTTCTATAATTTCTATTGTAAAATAACTAAATCAGTAATAATTAGAATTTATTATGCATGAACCATAAACCCTAAGTAAGTACTTACGTATTGAATAGTAGAAATATATACAAATTTAGATTTTTGAAATCATAATAATTTTTATTTTCAAATATTAACAACGACAGAAGCAGTTTTTTAATGTGTACCTATTCCATTACCTATGATATTAATCAAACAGGTAATATTCGATACAAGAAATTTAAAATAAAAAAAAAAAGTGGGTAAGTGGATTTTGCTATGCTGTACAGTAGGTTACAAGTGGGTCACTGTATAATGGATGGTATTAAATTTGAATTCAATGATATAATATCATTGTATAAGAAAAACAATCCTGAGCGGAGACGGTATGTCAGTCTAGGTATAAGACATATTATATACTTATCTATGGTATTAAAAAAACGCGTTATACATTAACAACAAACCGTGATACTATCATATATGTATAATAGACAATAGTATACTTTAGAAGTTTCAAGTACCCACGAATAATATTATACAATCACAACAATATCACTAAAATAGTTATTCTAGGTTTTTTAATATGTAATTTCGTCCAAATTTGAACTTAAAATGACTATAAAAATAAACTGTGCTTATGTATTTTTTTAGATTTTTTGGTAACAGAATTAACTAATTAAGTGGAATCTTGTTTTAAATTTTGAATCCTTAGATATAAAAGTTGAACATTTTATACAGTTTTAACTACGAAATAATTATTCAATTTTAAATATATTTTAAAATATTTTCAACATTTTATGGTGTATAGAAAATGAGAATATAAATATTCAGTGAAATTTTCAAGTATTTCCTGTTATTCGTTTTTGAATTACAACAAAAGAACAAAATCACTATATGAGAAATCAAGTGAATATCTAATATTGTAAAAATATAAAACTTCAATCACTCATAAAATTTTAATTTGATTTGCTTGTCGACATTTTTTTTAATAAAGATAGACAAACTTAAGAATAATCTTGTATTACATTTTAAAATCTTAGATTTAAAAAGAAAAAAAGGTGGGTAAGTGGATGTCGCTCTGCTGTACAGTAGGTTACAAGTGGGTCACTGTATAATGGATAGTATTAAATTTGAATTCAATGATATAATATCACTGTACCTATAAGAAAAACGATTCTGAGCGGAGACAGTTTGTCAGTCTGGGTATTAGACATACCTATTATAATAGGTATACTTATCTATAGTATTAAAAAAAAATTTATCTATAATAGATATCAATAATAAATTCCAAATTAATCATATCACAATATCCATTAGGTAACGCGTTATACATCAATAATAAACCGTGGTACTATCATAGATATATAATAGTATAGGTACTTTAGAAGTTTCAAGTACCCACAAATAATATTATACAATCACAACAAAATAACTAAAATAGTTATTCCAGGTTTTTTAATATGTAATTTCGTCCAAATTTGAACTTAAAATGACTATTAAAATAAACTGTGCTTGTGTATTTCTTAGAATTTTTGGTAACAGAATTAAATATTTACGTGGAATCTTGTTTTAAATTTTCAATCCTTATAGATATAAAAATTGAACATTTTATAAATTTTTAACTACAAAATACTTATTCAATTTTAAATTTGATAAATTTTGTCAAAATTTCAACTTCAAATGCTTATAAAAAATAATTGTGCCTATGTATTTTCAATGTTTTTCAACTGTTACTGTATCAGGAGCCTTGCATTACATTTTCACGCTTTTTTACCCAACAAATACATTTTTATTTATATTTATAGAAAAAAAACTAAAAAATTGAAAACTTAAAATGTCCATAAACAGCTCAAAAAGAGTCAAATTATTTTCAAAATTTTATCGTATATAGAAAATGCTAATATAAACATTCAGTGAAATTTTCAAGTTTCTACAGTCTCTTGTTTTTTAATTACAACAAAATAAGAAAATCGTTAAGTAAGAAATCGAGTGAATATCGAATGTTGTAAAAATATGAATTTGAAACTCTCATAAAAATTTAATTTGAGTTTCTTATAGACATTTTTTTTTTGATAAAGATAGATTTTCCTATAAGTAATCTTGTATTACATTTTAAAATCTTAGTTCTTAAAAGAAAAATTTTTACGAATTATTAATTCAAAATAATTTGGTAATTTTCGTGATTTTTACATATTGTGTCAATTTTTGAACTTTAAATGCTAATAAAAAAAACTGTGACTAAGGATTTTTAATATTTTTTAAATCTCATTGTAACAATATAGTAGGAGCCTTGTATTAAATTTTCAAGTATTTTTACTCAACAAATAAAGTTTTATTGACATTCATAGAAAAAAAAACTAATTAAATTGGAAACTGAAATTGTCCGTAAACAGCTCAAAACAAATCAAAATATTTTGAAAATGTTATCGTGTATAGAAAATGGAAATATAAACAACCATTGAAAATTTCATGTATCTGCGGTCATTTGTTTTAAAGTTACACCAAAAACCGAATTCAATTTTGTGAAAAATCGATTTTGCGTAAAAATTCCCGTTTTCCTTAATTTTTTTTTGGTTTTTCACGGTGCTTTTGAAAATTACTGGGAATTTTAAATTTTGACCTCCTCAATACACCAGCGATATTTACTTTCCAATCGAACAAGATACTGAAGTTGATAATCGAAGCATTATTTTGACTACTTATCGTGTACACAGACACAAAAAAAAAAAAAAAACACATATCATTGTTAAATCAATACATTCATCGTTCCACTCAGAATCTAAAATTTATGAATGCTTAACTCAAAATAATTTGCTAATTTTCATGGTTTTTACGTATTTTTTCAAGATTTAAATGGTTATAAAAAAAAACCGTGACTAAGGATTTTTAATATTTTTTAAATCTCATTTTAACAATATAGTAAGGAGCTTTGTATTAAATTTACAAGCTTTTTTACACAGCAAATAAAGTTATATTGACATAAATAGAAAAAAAACCTAAAAAAGTTGGAAACTGAGTATATCCGTAAACATCTCAAAACAAGTCAAAATATTTTGAAAATCTTTCATGTATATTTGAAGAAAAGGCTGGTATAATTTAGTATAAACATTCAGTGAATATTTCATGTATTTACGATAATTTGTTTTAGAGTAACACCAAAAGTCAAAATTGATTTTTTCATAAACTGATTTTGCGTAAAAATTCCCGTTTTTCCTTAATTTTTATTTTGTTTTTCGGGTGCTTTGGAAAACTATTGGGAATTTTAAATTTTTCCCGTTGAACAAGATGGTACTGAAGTTGAAAATCGAAGCATTATTTGGACTACTAATCCTATACACAGACACAAAAATAAAAATATAAAAATAAAAAACACACATCATTGTAAAACCAATACATTCATCGCTCCGCTCAAAATCTAAAATTAGATGTTATTATTATTTAATTAAACCATTTATAATATTTATATAGGTGCAAGTATACTTCACAGAAATGGAAAATCATTCGACTATCCAAGCGTTCTACTTATCAAATACTTAAAACTTTAATGGACAATTTTTGGAGCAGCTGAACATTTGAATGTTGCATCATTATGGAAAAAGAGACATAAAATTAGTATTTATTAAAATGGAATTACACACACTATTGTAATAGAATATAGTAAGTTGTAAGTTATTACATTTATTATACTAGGGATATATATTAAAACAGTACAACTCTGATTAGATATTTGATCAATGTCAAAATTGTAAAATCTATTCAAATTATTATGGATATTGTTCATTAATCATTAGATAATAAAATAAAATTAAATGTTAAATCATTCTTTACAAGTTTTTAGAATATTTAATAAAGAATCATTTTATGATCACTTTAGATTCTGAGTGGAACGATGAATGTATTGATTTTACAATGATGTGTGTTTTTTTTTCATTTTTTTTTTTATTTTATTTTTATTTTTGTGTCTGTCATCACCTTTAAGGATAGTAAAAATATTTGGATTTTCTTCAACAGTATCTTTTCTGATAGGAAAGTGAATCTAGTTGGTACTTTGGGGGATCAAAAGTAAAAATTTAGGAAAAAGGGAAATTTGTACGGAAAATCTGTTTTCGAGAAAATTGATTTTGGTTTTTGATGCAACTCTTAAACAAATAGCTTTCAAAAGCGTCGTGAAAAACAAAAGAAAAATTAAGGAAAAACGGGAATTTTCACGCAAAATCTGTTTTCGAGAAAATTGATTTTGGTTTTTGGTCTATAACAAATGACCGTAGTTACATGACATTTTTACTGAATGTTTATATTAGCATTTTCTACACACCATAACATTTTCCAAATATTTTGACTTATTTTGAGCTCTTTACGGACATTTTCAGTTTCCATTTTTTTTAGTTTTTTTTTCTAAAAATATCAATAAAATTTTATTTGTTGCTTAAAAAAGCTTGAAAATTTAACAGAAGGCTCCTAGTATATTGTTTCAAAGGTAGATGAAAAAAATTAATAATCTGAAGTCACAATTTTTTTTTATAAACATCTAAAGTTCAAATATTGACAAAATACGTAAAAATGACAAAAATTTGCAAATTATTTTGAGTTAAGAATTCGTAAAAATTTTTCTTTTTAAATCTAAGATTTTAAAATCTAATACAAGATTTGTCATAAGTTTATCTATCTTTATCCAAAAAAAAATATCTACAAGAAAGTCAAATTAAATTTTTATGAGCGTTTGAAATTCATATTTTTACAACATTTGATATTCACTCGATTTCTCATGTAACGATTTCCTTATTTTGTTGTAATTAAAAAATGAATGACTGTAGATACTTAAAAAATTCACTGAATGTTTATAATTAGCATTTTATTTATACGATAAAATTTTGAAAATAATTTGACCCTTTTTGAGCTGTTTACGGACATTGTCAGTTTTCATTTTTTTTAGTTTTTTTTTCTATAAATATCAATAAAGTTTTATCTGTTGGGCCAAAAAGTGTAAAAATGTAATACAACGCTCCTGATATATTATTACAATAGCAGTTGAAAAATATTAAAAATACATAGGCACAATTTTTTTTAAAAGCATTTAAAGATCAAATTTAAAATTGAATAATTATTTTGTAATTAAAAATTTAAAACAAGATTCCACGTAAGTAGTTTAGTTGTTTTGTTGTGATTGTATAATATTATTCGTGGGTACTTGAAACTTCTAAAGTATACTATTATATATCTATGATAGTACCACGGTTTGTTGTTGATGTATGACGCGTTACCTAATGGATATTGTGATATGAATAATTTGGAATTTATTATAGATACCTATATTATAGGTCAATTTTTATTTTAATACCATAGATAAGTATGTTATATGTCTAATACCTAGACTGATAAACCGTCTCAGCTCAGAATCGTTTTTCTTATACAGTGATATTATATCATTGAATTCAAATTTAATACTATCCATTATACAGTTACCCACTCGTAAGCTACTGCACAGCAGATCGACATCCACTTATCCACCTTTTTTTTTATATACAAATTTAGGTACAGGGTGTAACAGATAGAACTGAGTTTTGGAATAACTTTTGTTCTAATCAATATTATTTTTTTTTTTTTATATATAATTTATAGTCACTAAGTCACTTGCGTTACACATATATTATACAAAATATTATTTTTATTTTTCAACTCTAATAAATAAAAAAATTTAAATTTGATTAAAATTGTTCGGATATATCTATTCAAAATAGCCAATTTGTGATTTTGATTATAAGAATAATTTTGATAGTAAAAACATTTATCTAAGCCCAGTGGCGTACATTCAAATTTGCTCTGGTGGGGGGGGGGGATAGGTAGTATACAGCTAATATTTATGTTACAGGTAAATATTTGAAGGGGCCCCCAAACTGATAAAAAATTTGGTCACTTCGCGCGTATTAGATACTTATTCAATCTAACACATTTACCTATAAATAAAATATTTCATGCGAAACCGTAATTTTAGTTTGGTGAGGGGCTGGGGAAATGGCATATGAGGAAAATGCTTTTTTCGGTTGTAAGGGATTTTTGAAAAATTTCGCGTAAGGTCGTACGAATTCGTACGAATTCCCAACTAAATATCTGCATAGAAGTTTCATATAAACTTATAAACTTATAAAGTTTTATATAAACATATAACGTTTCTATAGCCCCCACACAAATTCTTGTATAACTTGGAAAAAAAATTTGTACAAATTCCGTACGAAATATCAGCCAAAAAAAATTGCAACAACTAAATATGGGGGGGGGGGGTGTTAGAGAAACATACGAGGATATTTCGGTCTTCGGTTAACGATACAAATTTAAGGTATTATATGTTAAAGATTGGTAAGCAAATTCTTGACTTGTGGTATTATTATATTGTTAAAAATAACAGTTAGGTAGTAATAATAATTAATATAAAAAAAATAAATTGTTTTAAATTTGAACTATTCCTATTTGGTGAATATTTTACTGTGCAAAAAAACAATATGTAGACCCGAGTGGGCTCCCCAACATAAACATAGACGGGGCAGAATAACCCCTGGGCAGAATAGAACAGAATGAACGAAAATGTCATAATATTATTTAACGAAAATGTTTAACATGGTCATTTACGATACTGCTATAAAAATAGAATCTATTTCACCGTTTATTGTCGTTCACGCGAAATTCAACGATTATAACTGTTAGGGCTAGGATTTTGTAGCATTTGCATTTTCTTTCATAGTA
>NC_042494.1:68882977-68884080 GCF_005508785.2 Acyrthosiphon pisum | reverse complement strand
ATGGTGTATAGGAAATGCTAATATAAATATTCAGTAAAATTTTCATGTATCTGCAGTTATTCGTTTTTGAATTACAACAAAATAAGGAAATTGCTACACGAAAAATCGAGTGAATATCCCAATGTTGTAAAAATTTGAATTTCAAACGATCATAAAAATTTAATTTGACTTTCTTATAGATATTTTTTGTTTGATAAAGGTAGAAAATCTTATAAGGAATCTTGTATTACATTTTCATATCTTAGATTTAAAAAGAAAAATTTTTATGAATTTCTAACTCGAAATAATTTGCAAATTTTCGTGATTTTTCCATATTTTGTCATTTTTTGAACTTTAAATGCTTATAAAAAAAACTGTGACTAACGATTTTTAATATTTTTGATCTGCCTTTGAAACAATATACTAGGAGCATTCTATTAAATTTTCAAGCTTTTTTATCCAACAAATAAAATTTTATTGATATTTTTTGAAAAAAACTAAAAAAAAAGGTGGGTAAGTGGATGTCGCTCTGCTGTACAGTAGGTTACAAGTGGGTCATTGTATAATGGATAGTATTAAATTTGAATTCAATGATATAATATCACTGTATAAGAAAAACGATTCTGAGCGGAGACCAGGGCCGTCGTTACGATGCGAGGCCCCATAATTTATTGTAGAATAAAACCATTAAGATTTCCCATCAATAATAGTAATAATACTATGAAAATCAAAAGCGTGGATAGCGTTTAAGATTTTGATCTAAAATTTGATAAAAATTGAAGAATGATAGACCATGATATGAATATCCGTTGTTACTTGGGTAAATTTAAACTAAACTACAATACCCAATATAAATTAAAACTCAACAGCATAATATTTGTCACCATACAAAATACAAATGTATACATTGTATACCTAATCATTCGATTAAACAAATAATATCAATACAAAACTAAAAAATTTAATAATTTTGAACAATATTTTGGTATCAAATTTAAGTGTAAATTGCGAGGCCCCTACAAGCGCGAGGCTCTAGGCAAATGCCAGTACTGCCTACCCTTAACGACTGCCCTGGCGGAGACGGTTTGTCAGTCTAGATATTAGACATACATATTATAGGTATA
>NC_042494.1:68880922-68882927 GCF_005508785.2 Acyrthosiphon pisum | reverse complement strand
GAGTTTAAATGCCAATTTATACACTATAATAAATTACCGATTTCTAATCTGGTTCAATTAAATATTACATAAAATATCTTTAATTATCTATATACATACCGCTGGAATCCCCGTGGATGATTTACAATATTACTCTGATGTACCTACTACCAAATATACCTGATAAAATCACTGATGTACCTGAAAAACCGTGAAGGAATTTATTACGACGCTTGACTTGATATAATGTCTCAGGAGCACACAATACAAAAAATAAATTTTTTTTATTTGAAAGAATGTTTGCTCTAAGGATAATTGAATAAGTTTTATGGTTTTACTTTTCTACTCACATTATTCAATAAGTTATGTGGAATTGAGAATATACACATTTGGGCTCTATACTCGTCGCAATATAGTAGGAGCCTTGTATTAAATTTTCAAGTATTTTTACATAACAAATAATGTTTTATTGACATTCATAGAAAAAAAAACTAATAATATTGGAAATTGAAAATGTCCCTAAATAATTCAAAACAAATCAAAATATTTTTGAAATTTTATCATGTATAGAAAATGGAAATGAAATGAACCAGTGAAAATTTCATGTATCTACGGTCATTTGTTTAGGTACACCAAAAACCAAAATCGATTTTCTCGAAAACAGATTTTGCGTAAAAATTCCCGTTATTCCTTAATTTTTCTTTTGTTTTTCCCGGCGCTTTTGAAAACTACTGGGAAATTTAAATTTTGACCTCCCCAATGCACCAACGATATTCACTTTCTGATCGAACAAGATACTGAAATTGAAAATCGTAGCATTATTTCGACTACTTATCGTGTACACAGACACAAAAAAAAAAAAAATAAATAAAAAATAAAAAAAAAAACACACATCATTGTAAAATCAATACATTCATCGTTCCACTCAGAATCTAAAATATGTCTACCGATACTGTTAAACATAATTTAACAACGTTCAATCAATTTTTAATTTTAACTTTCAGCGTGTAACCTTATACGCAAAATGGTTTTTATATCGATTTTATCTAAGTCAAATGCATAATGTTTTACCTATATTATTACCATTTTTACTATCATATTTTTTTTTATTTTTTGCCTGTAGCTGTTGCTATAGAATAAATTCTGTCACCTGCGCCGATTAAATGTAAAACCATCGCATTTTCAAAGCAAACTACTTGTACCGACGAGATAAGAAATACACCAAAACAAATTTAAATAAGATATGTGTTTATTTTGAGCTTATTAAAAAAAAAAAAAAAAAATCAAACAACTATAGTTTTTAATCGTCTTCATATAATGCATAGAATATAGGTAGGTAGGTACATATAGTAGTGTACACATAAAACAATAAGAATTATGGTTATATTAAATTGTGCTCTCGCAGCTGTATTCATGATGTCATTTCTATCATCATATGGAAATTTTGCGTTTGAACCCCAATAATACATATTCATAATCAAATTACAAATTATAATATTATTCTAAAAGAAAATATCGATCGGATCTTCTCATGCTTGTACTCATAAATATTCTTTAATGCGTCGTGTGTTTGATTATTTTAATGTAAGTACGATTGTGATTGTTTTTATTTTACTTGGGTTTATTAATATTTAATAATTTAGGTAGATTTGAGTGATTTGACTAACAACAATATAACGATATAATAATATGTTTTAATATAATGTGGCGAAATGTGCATTTATTATTCTATAACCTATATTATGTAGGTATTAATTATAACTATACTTATTAATATTTACTGTTTTATTTTTTTTTAACATCAACTACTAGGTTATTATTAGCCTACATTGAGTTATTTATACCGGATTAGTTTCTAATTTTCGGTTCTTTTTTAGTTTCTGAGTGGAGCGATGAATGTATTGATTTTACAATGATGTGTTTTTTTTTATTTTTGTTTCTGTCATCACCTTTTAGGACAGTAAAAATGCTTGGATTTTCTTCAACAGTATCTTTTATGATGGAAAAGTGAATCTAGTTGGTACTT
>NC_042494.1:68879646-68880822 GCF_005508785.2 Acyrthosiphon pisum | reverse complement strand
GAATCTTTTTTATATATAATGATATTATATCATTGAATTCAAATTTAACACATCCATAACAGTGACCCACTTGTAACCTACTGTACAGCAGAGCGACATCCACTTACCCTACCTTTTTTTTTAGAATTAGAGATTAATTTATTATAATCTTAAAATTTTCCGAATGTTTCATATTCTGGTTATGGTATTTGAAATTCGTTTCTTGCATCTGGCAGTGGACGACAATGCGGTTTAATGTCATAATAATATGTAGATTGCATGATGGACATAATGAAGGTCCAGTCTTTGCCATCAGATATCCATGTGAAATTCTCGTTGGACCAACGGTGAGCATAATATTACTTTAATGTAATTTATTTCTTATGGTTTGTACTAATGTAGTTATGACAGAGTTCAACGAAGTAGTTATATTTCTCTCAATTTGTTTTTAACCGTAAATTCGGTCCATTTGGTATTCCGTGGATTGATAATGAATAGAATAGTGGTTCACTACTAGTGTTGTTTATTGCTTTTAGAGCTCCTTTGTCAGCCTATACAGTCCATGTCATTACCTTTTACGTCCACATGAAACGTATATTTTTATTTGATTGGTAAATAAGGTCGATAGGGGACTGATCGTTTAAGTCAAAGGATTAGTTAGTACTTTACTTTTCAAATTGGATATTGCATTATTGCACTAAGTGAGTTGGAACAGAAGTAAATTTTTGTTTTGTCTGTCATAAGGGCTATAATATCTTTTAAGATGGGCCATATGCCCATATAGGTACTATATTCATTCATATAGATGCCTAAACTGCTATAGTTGTTTAATTTAAACTTGATTCGTATTTTGACACAGAAAACTTTTATACTACGCCTGCTTCAGTCACGGATGTGTCGATGTAGATTTGGGTGCGAGGTTCAGTGGAATTAGTTCATTGAACACATTTTTGTAGATTAGTTGAACATTCAACTCTTACGTTATCGACAGTGTCCAACATATTTGGAAACGTTCGAGATAGAGTTTCAGAAGAAAATCGAACCTTAGTTGAGTTTCGATCCAACAAGTGATCTATAAAAGAGGCATAAGTACGTTTAATTAAAAATTAAAATAATTCAATAAGTTCGTTTAAAATATTTCCTAAGTTTTGATTTATTAACGGTGGAGTGGGGGGGCAGTGGCGTAATTATGGGGGG
>NC_042494.1:68814731-68879596 GCF_005508785.2 Acyrthosiphon pisum | reverse complement strand
TTTTTTTAAGACAGGTTAACTACATTTACCTATGTATTTCTTTATCTAATAATATATATATATTTTTTTTTTATATAATTGATATCAAATGCCTCGGCTAGCTGGCAGTTGTCCGAAAAATGATAAGAGTGATAAGAGTATTATTTTATCGTGGATCGACGACGCTCAATGATTATCAGATTATTTTATCTAGATTAAAGACTATCGTCCCATTGAAGTATTGAACTAAATATAACTTAATAATGATTTGTACGCTTAATCGGAATTTTCTTAATGACTTTCCTAGTTTCGTCATTGTTCGGTAATCGGACATCGATTACAAGTTACAGTTACAATCAGCAATCGGCATTCGGCTAATATAGTTTTATAATTCATAATTTGATACGTGATATAGGTACTGATATTACATTCATCATTCGTGTGGAGTATTGTTGTTTAATTTTAATATTTACTATTTACTCATCTCTCAAAGTTATTTTTTGTCTATACTTGAGTACTTGACCATAAACAAGTTTCCATTGTCGATGAAAAAAAAACAAAAAAAAAATATAAAATATAACAGTTGACCCTGAAGAAGTAATAAATGGTTAACGAATTAGCATTAAAGCCACGTAGAGTGGATCTCTTATTGTGATCAAAGCATAAACTGTAACTGTTTAGCATTTAACTGTTATGAAGATACAAATTAGACCAATAATGATTCAAAAATGATTATTGATAAGTGAACATTATTATCATTTGTTTTTAAACTGATATATTTTTCTCATATTGTGTTCATATTGATGATCTAATAAATATGTCGAAAACTTGTTATTGTAATAAAATCAAATAATATAATTTCTATGTTTTTTTTCTATTTCAAAAATTAATATTCCTACATTTAAATTCATAATATATAATGAATTGAAACTATAATTTAATTTGATGACCATTTGTTTGATCCAGTTCAACTTGAAAAATCTTA
The DNA here is from genome assembly GCF_005508785.2 of Acyrthosiphon pisum. Classification (NCBI taxonomy): domain Eukaryota; kingdom Metazoa; phylum Arthropoda; class Insecta; order Hemiptera; family Aphididae; genus Acyrthosiphon; species Acyrthosiphon pisum. Next base: position 68,878,632 of record NC_042494.1, on the reverse strand, counting down.
TGAGAGTAAGTAATCAAATACACCTACGATGAGTCACAATTGTGAAGTAGCTGAACAGTCTTAAAAAGGTAAAAATGTTCGATGTGCTTACACAGAATACAATTATTTAAGAATCAAGATAACGAAAACAAGATTTAATAAAATGTAAATGTAAACAGCTGTGTTTTAAAATTCAAATGCCACCATTACTTTGTCGAAGTTTATAAATAAACATGTTTTTACTTTTAATTGTATTATTTATATTTTAAAATATTTTATCCGCAATTCTTTTTTAATTTAATTGAATCATTATGTCTTATAAAAAAGAATTTTCGCACAACTTTATGTATTTTAAAATAATATAACATTCTAAATGAATCGTTGTTTTATTCTAAGCCGTGATGACTGACATTACAATATATGAAGTGGGTGTGACGTCATCCGAACTTTCAACACAGAATTTGCTATTAGACGCGTACCTACCTTTCGCCACCATCCCGTCATAATACAATAAATTGACATCCGAGATGGTATAGGCACGGTGGGTGAATGCGAGCGACTACGATAAAACTGATAAGGTCGTATTTTGACGGTTTTAATCATAAATCTTAATACTGATGATCCATCTTATAGATATTTACCTATCTATCAAGACGTAGGTATCAGCAATTATACGAAAACATTAACCAAATCCTAACGTTTTGAGATTAAACAATTTTAGGATTAAAATGTTTTGTAATTATATTATAGATAAGCTTAAACTTATATTACGTTAGCATAATATGTATAATATTATACATTTTTTTTTTATCGAATTGAAGCTGGCGACTATGGCCATTAGCTCTATATATTGTTTGTAGTATTTGTAATTTTTCGAATATCGGACAGGTGTCATATAATATTATGTATTAGATATTTATAGTGTGGGTTTGTCAAAATGTATTAAAATCAGAATATTTTTTTAGTATCAAACTTTTACGGTTTAAATGAGTGAAGTAACGAGTAAGAATTTTATAGTGCACGTTTTGTACAAAGTTTGTTTTAAATCAAACCAATTAATCGTTTATGGTTCATAGTTTTACGATGTCTAAAATATGTTTCCCGTCAACAGTAAATAGATTAATTTACTATATAAATTACTATATATTACTACTTACTCAATACGAATGTGTAATTAGTATTTTAACATCGCAACATAAAATAATTTAATTATTGGAATTTGTTTTATTAATGCATTGATGTAGTGTAGACTGTAGTGGAAAATTCGAACTTGGGTATTATAAATATGAAATTAATACCTAGTAAAATAATAATTTTTTTTATTAATAAATTGATGCCGTGTTTGAAAAATTTGAAATTACATTTTATAAAATATAGAAATAAATCGTAGGTATGTTACTGTTAAATATATTGAAATAAATAACCACGTAAAATACAAATATGAAATATAATATTAACTAAAAAGAATTATTAGAGTATTTAAAAATTAGTATTTTATTTTAAATACTGATCCTACTTCGAAAAATTATTTAAAATAATGTGTTTGAGTATTTAAATACTTTTACTCAAGTACTTAAAAACACTTGGGAGGGGAGGGAGGTCAATCTATATTCAAGCCATGGACCATGTACCCTTACGATGCCATTTTATTTGATAACAATGCAGATTGTGTGCAACAATAACCTTGTATGTTTAAGCCGGCGTGTAGGATAATAAATCATAAAACACTATAAGAAGTTTCTTCAGTTGTACTATTTAATATTTTCTGCAATTATACGCATTATATGCACTTATACGTAGTCGTATTGAACACAGCTGCAGTAGTACACAAAAGACTACAGAATAATAACATAAATAAAACCGCACGAGATTTACGGAGTGATAAATGTGTCAGATTTTTAATAGTTCAAAGATGGTCGTAGATGAAGCTGCGTTATCCGACGGAAATCGTATATTTTGCTATAACATAACGAACTTAGCACAATATAATATTAAAATGCACGTGATGTGTATAATATTGTACATAACAATTATTACTTTTGTGCATACATACGCACGCCGTAAAATACATTGTATAAAAGTACGTCGTATAAGATCCACATCAATATTAAATAGTTTTGAAAACCGATTGGCTTAAATTTTAATTCGAGTACCTACTCGGTACAAAGTTAAACCATAATAATATTATACAATTTACGTAATACTCTAATAAATTCTTCGGCGAATTTCAGTACGATAATATTTACTATATTATACGATTTATACGTAATACTCTGTCCAAACAAAACGATTCTCCGGTTCAAAACTTTTCTTCATGTCCAAGTAGATAGTAACTAGGTGCAATTAATAATAGAGAAGAATTAATACAACCACAAAATGTAGGTTACGACGTCTAACCATATATTAATGCAATAATGCGTCATCATCGGTTTTCATTGTTCCCCTATTACACATTGTGGCACTGTGTTACTATAATATTCACTAATTACCCTCAAACGCCGCTGCCCGCTTTACGATAAGTTTGGTTCTAATTACGTTTAGTAATCATATATTGTACATGGTTATTATTTTAAAACCTCAGTTTTAAGGTCAACATTTTACTGGATTGGAAAAATTCTATGTAAACATCTATAAATCTAAAGTATTTAAAATAAGCACTTATGTTCGTGTGTATAACATTATATTATATGCCTTTTATCAGATTTAGCCACCGACTTTTTATACTTTTCTAAACGGTTAATATAAAAGATGGGAAATAACTTACATAATCGAATTTTCACCTTCATAAAAGAATAGCGTAAGAGCAAGTAAGAACAATTTTCAGAAGATGTAAAGTTTGATGTAAGTAGGTACTTACCTATCTATAATATTGTAATAATTTTCACCTAATTAAAGAACATAACAAATGCAATACAATTTATTAAACTTATATTATTCAAATTTCAAGTGTATAATGTAATAAAATTAGTGCGATGGGATCAGCGTTGAAAATAAAGTTCGACAATATATTTCAAAATAATTATGCTCGACACAGTCTTATAGTAATTTTTTTTATATAATTATAAATTTTAAAATTTTAAATACCAAATGGAAATCATGAATTTGTCACATTGTTTGTGGCCTCACCATTGTGTATGGTTCGTCGTCGACCAATGACTATAAGTTATGACCTAAACCTTCAAAGTTGTATTTCAATGGCTATAGTTCTACACATTATTATATGGTATTATATTAATCAGACTATCATCTCGTCGAAATGACACGAGTAATAATAATATATTATTTTCACTGTCACTATTATCACAGTTTATATGAAACTAGATGGTGCACTTCTATATTTACTGATAACTGGAACCTACATCAATGCAGTAGGACCATGTATGAGGAATTGCATGTTATTGTACAACACCTTTACTATAATTATTGTATCAAATAATTTAAAAAAGGTTAGGAATTTGGTGTGAGTGCTAAATATCAGTGATGTGCAAGGTTTATAGATAATATCTATAATTATAATTATAATTAGTATTATCTATAAGCCTTGAGTGATGTGTAGTTAATAATCAATAGTTTATTATTAAGACTTTCTTTCTCTATCAGTAATGATACTGATTTGAGATAAGATTTAAGGCGGCTGGAGCGTGATTCATTTTCAGTCGAAAACATAGCTCACGACTTCAATCACTACGCCCAATATAATGTTCCCATATTAATTTTGAAAGCAAATTTGAATTTGTCACTAAATTATCTAAGCTTTGACAATTTCATTTTTCTGATTTTTATTTTTTTTTACTTAGAAATGTAATAACAAAAAGAATAAAAATAAAACATATTCATAATTAAAATTTAAATACATTGATATATAATATGAAAAATGTACTGCAGTTAAAGCATAGTAAATTTAGAGGAGAATTCAAATCTGCTTTCAAAATTAAAATCGGAACATCCTACTGAGCGTAGTGATTGAAGTCAGAGGTAGTATTTTTTGAAAAAAAAATGTTTGTCATTTAATAAAACAATATATGGTGACATGTGCATGCACGTAGGTAAAATTACAGACGTACATTCCGGTCACTATGATGCCCCTATAAAACGTGATCAGTACTACGAATTACGCAAACTAGTGTTCATTTACTTTCAACACATACACAATACCCAGATAAATATAAATATAAAATGCCTAGTTTTTACTCCTTAGAATTGATTACGCTCCAGCCCCCTTAAGAAACACATTGCTTGAACTAGAAAGTGCATCATCTATAATAGTTTTATATAATCTGTATTATATGATATTTACGATGACTATAATATAGCTATATCATGTCTATATATTATTATGATATAGGTTCTGCTATAGTTCTATTCTCTGTTTCACACTTTTGTGTCGTATAGGGGTTATATAGGGCGGTTATTATAGTGGCCTTTTATGTTTCTGGTCACAGAGGTATTTTGAAAGCACGTGCAGTTAAAAAAAGTTACCACCCACCCATATTCATTCACTCACTTATTGATCACTGTAGTTTACGGAAATTTGTTATTATAGACTGTATAGTTTATATTATAATTTTGAAAACTTCTATGTGACTTCACTCGTTTTTCCCCTCGATAGCACATGCAGTTGCAGGACTTACTAACTAACCTGTCTGGGCATCACTGTTTCTGGTACAAAACATATCATATTCTAAAAATGTAATTAAATAGGATTAATTGGATGGGGGAGGTGGGGGGTTGGGCTAAATCGAATTCCAGCTGGGCTATAGCCCCCTTAGATCCCGCCATTCTCCGCCCATATATGGTGTTATTCGCCAATACGATATGTGAGGGGCCCGTCACAACGTCGATGTAACTTGCGGCTGTACTCGTATGTTTGCCCGTATGTCACTGCAGTGGCACTTCAGTTAGGTCGGGTCATATATATATATTTATTAAGAATTAAGATAATAGAAATACGCAGAACCGTAAAATGAGATATTATTCAAAAATCGTACTTCACGCCGCACACAAAGCAAACGATATTGCTGTCGAGACAGCCGTGGAGTGGTTGTGGGTGCGCATAAGTATATAATAGGAGTGACACAGTCTTAGGCTGTTGTACACGTAGCGAGGACGCTTTGTGTCGTTGGCGTCTGTACCCATGTCAACTGAAGTTATTTCAGCTTTATCTGTGCATTGTCCGTGTTGGTATCTGCTGCTGTTCAGGTTGTTAGAGCGGATTGCAGCGCTAGCGCACTATTATAATAATATGTATAGTGATGGTTGGCGGGGGTGGGGGATGGGTCGTACATTCGGTGTGTATAATAATAATAATAATAATAATAATAATATGTAAATGTGTAAATGTTTGTGTGTGTATGCGAATACCTCTAGAGAGGATTTCCTGCAGTGATAATTGGCCGTGTTTCGTTGTCTGCGCGTTTATCTCCAAATAATAACTGTTACTCGGCGAAACGATGCGCTTACACGCCGAGTGACTGATTGATAACCTTGATAAAATATTATCATTATTACATTGTGCATTTGAACATAACGCGCTATCTCCTATTATACTATATATTATAAATCTGTGATGTATGTATATCGCGGAACAATTATTATTAAAATATCTAAACACACACACATGCCAAACCATATACCTACCTACTATAATACATAGTGCGGAGACGCGAGACGTCTTTTACATACATTGTACCAGATAATGTAACAACGGGATGGAGTATCGTCTGTTTAACCGTATACATATATATATATATGTTTATGTTATGTTGTACGACAAAATATTGTGTGTATTCGAGTTGATTGCACCCGACTACAACGCGTAGAGAGGGTTTTTCGTTAGCATACGCGCAGTCGGTATATTTTTAAAAAAATACGTACTCGTAAAAACTGGTATAGAAATGCACTCGATTTGCGAGTTTTTAAGGCTCCCCGAAATTCAGTGGCACACATTATACGGATGCAGGTTAGAATTTCATCTGCTGAAGCCTGAAATTATATCATTACGGTGTTTAGATTCTAAGTGGAGCGATGGTTATACAATAAAGATGATAATATACCTATTATGTGTTGATTTGTCGGATTTTCATGCGTTTGTCCGAGGTGTACCTATTGCTTTTTATGGGAGAACAAAAGGTTTTTTTTTTTTTAAATCGGATCTCATACGTACTTTGAAATATAAAATTATAAACATGAAAAACAAAAAGAAACGGGAAAACGCCAGCGGAAATATTTACATTACACTGGTTTTTGATGAAATTGAAAATATTTTTTGGTTGCAATTCAAAAACGAATAACCTAAATTCATGACTATTTCATCAAATATTAATGTTACTATTTTCTAGGGACATGATAATACTAGGCATACATTTGTTTTAAATTGTTTGTAAGTATTTTTTTGTTTTGTTATTTGAATCCCTATAAATATTTGTTGCTTTGTCGTCATAAAATTGGTAGAACGCTATTGTGACACCTTAACTTATACAAGTATATAATATTATTATAATATGTGATTTTTCTGCGAAAATTAGTTCAATCAATCATTTTCTAATAAAAAAAGAATGACCTATATTACACGTTATATAACACGTTTTGATATATCCCTACAAAATATATACAGAGGATGACACCTTCTCCGCTTAGAATTGCGGTTTTTCGTATGCAATGATTTGTAATTTAATTTAAATTTAACGTATCTATTTCTCAATTTCTGTGACCTACTCAATAAAGATATATGTCTTGAAACATACTATACATATAGAAGGGTGAAGGTTTTTTTTCTACCGTTCGTTCGATTCGTTTTCTCGGTAGGTAGTTAACTGTAATGAATTAAATTTAGATTCATATGTATACTTTAACCAAAACTTCTACCAAATTATTTACAACGATGTCGGACCATTGGCGTATATAATATATATATATATATGTTTTATGGGGGCGGGTCAGTTGACAAATCGTATAACCTATGCATGAAAAATTGGCAATTCGTATTATCTATTTATAATGCCAAAAAAATGTCATTCAAGTGTATGAAACTATGAACAAATTACTTTAGATGAGAATCGAGCAATGAAGCCCCTTTAAATTCAAAGGCCTATAGTTATGTTAATATTATAGAGTATACCTGATGTTGTACTGTATCAAATTCATATATTTCCGATAGGTTGCGTATTACACATCATGTGGAAATGTATGTATTATTTTAACGAAATAACAACATTTTTTTTACAAAGATGAACAATATTATATTTTTAAGCTTTTACTTAAATGTATTATTTTATTAAATTTTGTCTTTAAAAAAAAAAAAAAAGTCATATGGGGATCTGCCCCCCCCCCCATAACGCCACCGCCATCAACCATATTATACAAGTTTAGTCCCTGTGTCAAGCTACCGCAACAGTGAATCTATAGTCGGCGAAGAAAAATCAAATATATGTATAAGCATTACCCGTTGCGGATCCCACAAGAAAGTTAGTATCTTAAGTAATTTAATAATATGCTAGAAATTTTCCGGACTTTCTTTCTTCTGTTCATTTATCGATAATTTAACGACGCTAATATTTTTACCATCGGTCTTTTTCATATACTATATTATATATGTGGCATACGCGCAACGAGGGAAAGTTTGCAAAGTCCATTACAGTATTATCGCATCTCTTCTGTCACGGGGAAAATGATAGATCAGCTGCTGGTTGCCCCGCGCACTAAATGGTGCAAAATTTCCGGCTACGATCACCCTTAATGATTTCTCATTTTTTTACTACTTCTTTTTCGGCGCTATCGATCTTCCAGCACCGTATTTACCGACTGAACAATCTGTTTGGAGAAAAAAATATATAAATATCAAAACAACTTTTGAACTACTCTCAAAATGTCGTACTATATAATATTGTAATCGCTGTATACTAATAATATTATTTTATATTAATTCAAAATAATTCAAAGTTGGTGGACTGAAATATTTTGCATTTTAATTTAAAACTGTTTGAATTTGTTATTTTAGTTTTGATATTTTAAAGAAAAAAACATCAACGATTCAATAAAAATAAAATGGAACCTAACACTTTTGTGATATTTGTACATTAATTTGTAATTTAAACAATTACCTATATAAATATCTGTTTACACGATGACGATGACGATAATTAATTATAAATAATGTCTAGGAGATTATATCTACTGAACTCAAACGATTCAACTTTATTCGATAAACTATATAATAATTTAGATGATTTCTAGAAAAATCAAAACTTTTTTTTATAAAACATAATTTTTATAACATCACTAATCGAAATTAATATTAATAAATACCCCGGAAATAAAAATTGTCTGAAATCAACATAGGTATATTATATAAATCTGCAGCCCGGAAAGCGTTTCCAGACTAATTTCTATACTTTCAACACCACGAAAAATGCTACAACCCGGACTGCTGGCGTAGAAACGTTAACTGCAGGTACACCTACCACTAACCTAAGTGAGTGGAAACAAGCGTATTATTTTTCTTATGGTGTCGTATACATTGTAACTTTTAGCCGACTTGCAACACACCTACCTACCTATACCTATGACTTCAGAGTTCAGTTCAGCTGTATCGTTTCGTTCCGTCTTTTCAAACATTTGTAATGATTTCGAGTAGGAATTATTATTTTCGGGCGTAGGTTACTGCTATCATCCGGCGACGGATAACGACCGCCAACGACGACGACGACCAACAACAATAGTATTATAATATGTTATATTATTATTATTATTATTATTACTATTATTGTTATTATTGTACGTCCAAAGTCTGTGACAAAAACGATGCCCGGGACTCTCAGTCGGTTCCGCTAAAATAGAAATAATGCCACTGGCGACGACGGTCGCTTTTATTTTTAATAATGTTAATAATAGACGCGTTTTATATTATAAACGAGGGCAACCATGCAGCAGACAATGGTTTGTTTTTTCTCATTATTATATTTACCGGATGACGATTTTTGGAGTTCATTATATTATCAAAGATCAAACGCGTTTAGCAAACAATCACGCGATAAATAAATATAACGAAATACCTATATTTTTTTAAACTATTACATAGTGGCCTCTTCCATTTATATTATATAGTCAATACAATTAATATATCGATCATAAATTGTGCGTAATAGGATGTAGGTGAAAAATCACCCTAAAGTTACAACTGTTTATACATTTTTGAATTTTTCATTAGCCCCTACATCGCAACGTTTGCTCATATACTATTCGATTTGGATTTTTATAATAATCTAAAGATATTTTGTACTTGCGAACAATTTATGGGTTATGTTAATATATCTGAATAATTCTTTTATTTAACAATTTAATGAGTTCACTGCCTTAGCGATTTCATTGATTTTGCCACGAACGCCTTGAATATCATACGTTCACTCAGTAGTTTTATGAACTTGGGCTGATCATCATATAATATGATAGGTATTAAGTTTTCTTTTAGTGTTTCTGCCATATCATATATGATACTAAAGACGAAATTGGAAAGTACAGGTAAAATATTAAAGGCAATAATTGAAAGTTTTACGTGTATCACATAATATGATAAGCGATGCAGTCAACTTGTTTAAAAACTATTTTGTCAGGATACTGCAGATACTTCAGTGTTTTCCAATACCTATTTTTATAAGCCCATTACTCATCACTTACCTTTACTAACTTTAGTTTAAAACAAAACGAGCGCTATGGATGGGTTTCGAAAAACTTCATCAACGTTGATGATTATAATATTATACTTTATAGACGAGATTTGTCTCATTATAGGTAGATATTTTGAAAACTAAGCACACACACTCACGATAACCGGGAATCGGTGCGAGTGTATGAAAACTTGGTAGGTATATACGCACAAATATTATAGACTGTTATAATACTGTTATATTACTTGTGCTTACATCATAATGGATCTGATGAGACACTGATAATAACTTTAGTGGTGTTAAACATTGAACGATGTACATATTATATTTTTATCATAATATATTAATGTTGTGTACATTTGTATTAAATTATATGCAACACCTATAATGAGGAAATCATTTAGTTTAGTGATCGTTACTGTAAATACTGTGTTTGTAAATCGATAAATCATTAAAACATGTAATTGTAATATTCATACTATTGAGTGTTACCTACCGTTTAATATAACTGTATATAATTAGTTCAGTCGCAGGTTATCTATGCCAAAATATCGTACACCATTTGCGCATCAACATGTCAAACAGTAATAGGATATACCTTATATACAACTATTGAAAAGCCTATAAGTTGTTATTACATACTAATTAAAAAGAACCTTTAATACAAAGTTCTGGTTGAACTTTAACATTTTCAATGAAAATTTCAATGACAATAAAAATAGTTCAATGTACAATAATTTGGCAATTAAAATTCCCTATATTATGTCGATAAGAAAAACGTTTGTTTTTTTAATCCATAGTTCATATAAATTATTATCTACAACATAATATAAGTCTGCGCGTCCATAATTTCTCGTAATTGAAATTAGTTTAATACTTAGCGTGCACTCACTACTCATCGACATGTATACGTAATATGTATAGTGTATGATTTTTAATAGAAGTGGATGACATTTCCGAGCAAAACTAAAGTGGTGACTGGTGAGATAGGGTGTATAGCGTATAATTATTGTGTGTGTGTGTGTGCTGCATACTAAGAAATAAAAATGTTAACTCGGGAGTTGGTATTCTGGTATTGACGTTTTGTTCAACCAACAAACTATAGGTATAATTATATAAATTATTATGTTATACATTGTTTCTCATGAATAAGTGACCAGCCAGCATCATATGATAGTATAGTTTAAGTCATGAAAAAAACCCCTTTAAAGGGCGGGTTCAACTTTTTTTTTTAGTTATGTGCGATTCAACTTTATTTTGAACAAATTAAACCAATCGCTCATTTGCTGATATAATTTATGCTATATATATAATATATATATATATTTTAAAGCTATTTTAATGTGCTATCAACTATCATACACAATGATTTAGTTGTTGAATTCCTCCGAAACGACTCGACCGATTTTGATCAAATTTTCTGTGTATATTTGTTATGTCTGAGAATACGTTTTAGGTTAATTTAAAAAGGGAATCGATCACTCCCGGAAGGTGCTCAAACAGGAGTTTTGATATTTATGATAGACATTTTTGTTATTATTATTATTATTATTATTATTACTGCTTGCTTGCTTACTTCCTAACTTATTTATTTATTTATTTCTGAAAGCAAATATGCGCCAATCTGTCGATACAGTTTGCAATACCAATGAAACTGTAAATTATTCAGCAGAGTTTTTGAACTCAGTGGATTTGCCAAGCATGCCACCACACCATTTACAACAGAAAGTTGGATCTCCTATTATTACTTCGTAATTTGAACCCACCAAGGCTGTGCAATGGCACGCGATAAGTCATTAAAAAATTGATGAAAAACGTTATCGTTACCAGCATTTTGAATGGCAAGTTCCTAGGAGAAAATGTATTACTACCACGAATCTTCATTATTACTACAGATGTCCCAATTGAATTCAAACTGGTTCAATTTCCAATGAGATTGGTATTCGCAATGACGATCAATAAATCTCAAGGCTAAACGATGTCTGTTTGTGGCTTAGGTTTGGGTAGGTATACCGTGTTTTTCACACTGACAAGTATACGTGGCATGTTCTGTGGGGGACGGGGGTAAACCATCCAATTTGTTTGTGTTGGCTTAAGATCGACTCACTAAAAATATCGAACACTCCATTGCATTAAGAGACTGATAATGTTTTTTTTAATTTTCATAATGTGTGATAGAAATGTAATTTTGAAATTTATTAGTTAAGATAATAAAAGTACATTGAATTCAAAAAAATGAATATTTGGTGTTTTGTTATTGTTCGCATTGCTCTATTCCTCTTTCAGTTATATGCGAGCTAGTATAACACATCAATACACAATTACAATAATATTTAATTGTTTTTATTTGACTACCAAAATATTCATTAGAAATAATTTATATAGCAAAACAACGTTTGCCGGGTCAGCTAGTTATATATATATATATATAATTTGTACTAATATTTTTATTTATTATTCCATGTCAAATTATAATTTACATGCTCAACCCCCTCATCCCCTATTGTTATACTCGTATCCTCCATTAAGTGACTCACTACTCACCAGTACTATTGTTGTCATTATACTTATTTTTCGATATAAAAACAATCAAAATACAGAAATCTGAAATCTGAATCCTTGCAGGTGATTACCATTTCACTCCACACAGTATACAGTCCGGTCAACTTTTACCAAAAGTCAATTTTATTTAGCTTTAGTATAAGAACACGGTTAATACCTATATTTTTTTTCGAGTAAATATTACTTTTTATACAATATTTTATACCTGTAACAATACATATGTATACTATACCTATGTTAAATTCTGATTTCTGACTCGGGTGTTCCTGCATATAGCTACTGAACGGAAATCAAATAATACTATAATATAATATACAGATCCGAATAAAACGGAAGCCGTTAGTTGAAAGGTCTATATCGGACGTAGACACGGGAAATTGTTAGGTCTTGTTTCCATTGTGCAATTTATAGCTAACACATTTTAACAAGTTCGCCTATTGCAGTAACAAATGGATTCGTTAAAATAACAACGTGATCTGGCTCCCTTATATAACCACATTTATAAATCGTAAAATTAAATTATATAACTCCTGACTACTGTGCTATTACGTTTTTAATAAACTTTTTATGAATAAAGACAAAAATAAATAAACGATCTGCAATCATTCAGTTTATATATTATATTTAAAAAAAAAAAAAAAAACGATATAATTATCATCGACGTCGATATAAAAACACATTAAAATAGATCTTAGAACAAAAGGACTATATGCGGTGTGCGTTTGAAAGGGTGCAGGTCATTAATATTAATTATAGTCATTTTCGTGTTATGGCAGATAAATATATTAATTAATAATTGGTATGCGAACTTATAATACAATATTTATTTTTATTTATATGAAATATTATGACAGTGAATTAAATATTACACTCTCTATTATACGCAATTAGCGAATGTCACAGCTTAACAGGAAAAATGTAAAATTATTTTTTTAAAGTGTTAATGAAATCCTTGAGAGTTGTAAATTAAACGTTAATAAGCGACTATTGAGTTTAAATTTAATAGTAATTAACTTATGTTATGTATAAAAAAAATGAATATTAAGTAAAAAAGTTAATTTGTTTTTTTTATAAGTACCTTTACTCTCGCGTAATGCCAGCAGCAGAGAGCTATTGTTTTATTTTGCGCCCATATTGCTCGTGTGCGTTCAAATCTTAAATACCAAAACACAGAGCAGAAGCGACTATATAGGCTGTTCAATATGTATGGGACCATGAAATTGAAAATACTTCCATACATTTATAATGCAAATTGTGCTTGTACCCGCGTTCATACATATTAAACATACGGTATTGACGTTATAAAGATTTTCATTTTTTTCTCTCTCTAATTTGCCATTTTAAATATTTTCCTACTCAAATAGGAAAAACTATATAATAATAATATCGTATTGATCCGATAAATTTTTGTTCGTTCGAAACCAAATGACAAACAAAACGGAGAGTCACAAATAATACACAACATTAATAATATTTAAACATTTTTAGATCGTTTCGTAACTACGATACTGGCAGGGTCAAATGGATCTCATTTGCTGAGATTAGTCCCGCGGGAATCTAGATTTCAGAGAATTTTGGGTTATCTTTTAAAATCGAAAACGATCATCGATCATATATCATAATACGTAATAATATTATAATAGGTATTTTAAACATTATAATTCTGTGGAATTCAACAGTAAACATTTTTTTTCAATATAATAAATATACCTACTTTTGAGATACTAAATTATTGAGTAGGTATACAATATTTATTAAATACGTATTCAATAAGCCGTGTATAAACGCATTGAATCGTCTGAAGAGGTGTACATTGATTATTCACAGACAATATATTTGGTTTTATAGTTTTTGGAAAAAACATTACTGTATAGTGTATACTATAGTCGGCTGTATAAAAATAGTATTATAATGCATGACACAAACACCTTAAATGTGACCAATTTACATTGCTATTGTAATGTAAGTAGTCCTCTAGGTATATCTATACAGTTAAACAGAGCTATATAATTGTTTATTCAAAAAAGTACCAAACAATATTATCTGTAGGTACTAATAATATGATAATAGATTTACTTTAAGTATTGTAATTATTGTATCTCCCAGTTCCCACTATTACATATTATAATAGTATTTGTTTTTTAATAGTATAGGTTGTTTATAATATTACATTGCGCCAAATAGTTACCAAATAATATAATATAGGTAATTGTTTAATGTTTGTTTGTTCTATTATGTTTATCGATTTATAAAATTTTATCCCGCGCAAAGTGTGTGATAGCCGAGAATACAAGTACACGCGATCGCTAATAAATTTTTGATAAATGCAAGTGTGATTATTCGCGTTCATCGTGTCAATTAGAAATTAATAAATTGTCTATATGCATAACATTTAAAAATTAACCTAACCATTTTCTTACTAACGTAAACAAAAAATAAGAGCACAAAACAAATATGCAAATGTAATACCTACAGAGATCGACGATTTATTGCTATTCTGTCGTACGGTTGTGTAAATAATAATGAATCGTTTAACGCGTTCTAAAAGGGTTTTTTTTATTTTTGTAGCAATATTCATTATTTTCACTTTGATATTACGTTTTATCTTTAACGTGTATCTATAAAAAATATTATTTGAAAAAAAAAGAGAACTGATATTTCTTTTCCAAAAAAGTTCTAACCTTTATATTATATAAGTTAGGAGCCAGTTTGCCACAGTAAGCGAAACAAACAAGAGAGGTTACTCAAGCGGAATTTTCCGATTGCTTTTGAATTGTGCACACGCCTGTCGAATGGAAGTCTCTGATGATGAAAATGAAAGGGTTTTGTCGGCCGGGTATACTCCTTTTTTAATGTTTCACATGAACTTACATAACGACCGACTGCCGATGCTTATGAGTTAAGTTTATAACACCGTACCTATGACTCAAAATATATAATGAAAAAAAATAGCAAATTTAAAAATGTATAGAATTTTTAGAAAAAAGAAAACTCAAATTAAAATCCATTCCAAAAAAAAACTTGTTTGAATCGTTTGATAAATTAAAATGTCAAATAGTCTCGAGAAAAATAAAATAAAAACCTTGTAAATAATACATTTATGTGAATGTTAGTTTTCGTCCACTACATTATTAATTTTACTCAATTATTTAACGTGCCCTGACATTGGCGTGATTGTTTATTGAATTAAATTTCATAACGTACAAAATGTATATTTTACATTAAACTTAAATCATTAAAAGTTTCCTCGCTGTTTCCGATAGTAGGTAATATGACATTATATAGTAATCATTGCACATTCTGTATGAAAACAGAATTTAATTTGTGTATAAGAACATAAAATTATGGTAAATAATGATGTGATATCAATGTTGACAGCGTTTTAGATGATCTAATATTAATAATATGATAAATAAGAGTAGGGTATTGCATCCTCGGCCGATAAGGATCACTATGAAATATACGTAAACCCCATAAGGGCCATTTAGTTACACCGACCTGGTTCAAACCGACAGAATTAATTTTTTTATTTCGATAGACCCTCCAAAGATCAAAACCAATAACTTTCCGAAGTTAATCAGTATAACAACTCGGCATAAGTAGGCATCTATGTAGTATAATAATAGTTATTGCAAGCTAATTCAGACCCCTATTTTTTATATTCATAAAAAATAATAATGATATGCATTCTATCTAACTTGACTTACTACTTATCACAATACTTATAATTTAATTACTTGTTTGTTATTAAAATAAAACAAAATAAGTACCTACTACATAACTAAATTGTATCGATGTACCCTTGAAAACAATTTTGTTATGCTTTTGAATAGGTAATAAAAGAAAAAATGCTCAAATAATATTTATGGCCGTCCATTTTTTATTTTAATTTATTAGCTTATCTATTGATTCATTTCGAATGTATACAAATCGTGCTTATATAATTATACGCATGTTGTAATTTATTATAAACATAAAATCGGTCTTATTTAGTAAATCGTTTATTCATTAATAAAGCGATTTTTTTTTTTTTTATTATATTGAATTAAAAATGTATCGAGGTTTTATTAGTTATAAATCGTTTTAGTTTTAAATATGTGTTCATATAGATATTAGTATGACTAGAAGTATGCAACTTGTTTTCAATCGTTATATTTTAACGTCAATATTTTAAGCCTGTTGTTTATTTTAATTGATTGTAATAAATTATTATTATTATACACTTATTATATTTTTGTTGTAAATATATCAAACTATACCTTTACACATAACATATGTATGCAAATTATTATATTATAAGAATGGAAATTGATGTTGTTGTAAAATTATGATTAAATTTACCTACGTGTTAACAACAACTGAATAAATAAATAACATTTCGGTTAACATTATACGTGAATACCTACGTGAAATATTATAATAAGTACATAATGTAAGTTTGATATTTCATAAAAATAAACACTATAATAAATCATTACACATTTTGTACCTAATAATGTAAGTAACATAAATTGTATATAGATAGGCAAGTAGACATATAATTATTTGAAATTTTTTTTAGACACTCTATAAGAGGACATGTGATCAACAATAATAATTATTTGGAACGTAATATTAAAGACATTTCAGGCAATAGGTTTCATCTTTCATTACTTTACCTACTCTTAGAATTGTGTATACGTTGAAATATTTTTATTGCAAATTAACAAATAACATTTTTCTAGGTGTTTATTTGTAAGTATGTAACAATTTTGTTTTATATCTGATATCAAAAAAATTAGACAATGGTTGAATGGTGCATCCTATATTGAGCGATTGCAGAGCATAGTTTAGAAAATAAATACTAAGGGATAACCAAATTAATGAAAAAATAGCAGAAATGGTAGAATGTTGAGTTTAAATTAAAAAATAGTATTTGTACCAACTACACGTGTATATGTTGCGTATATCGCCACAAAAATCGATTTGTAATTAAAACTGAAAATTATTTAAAACTTTAAAAGTAAAACAATTTACAAAGTAATATTGTTCTGTGGTTCACATATTATACATATACACGCGCATTTCCTGCAGATTACATCCACTCAGTGGCTTCCATGCATATAAACCTGTCATTTGCATTTGGCATCTGCGCGTATTACTCGAATTGACGATTTCCCGAGACACAGAGGTGCGAACAACAGACATGTCCAGATCGATATTTTCTATTATGCGTACGAAAATGTGAAATTAATTCAAGCGGATCACTAATTCGAGTACGAATACTGAAATGTCATAATTTAGAAACAGTTCTCGCTCGCCCCCACCCACCATCCACAACACACACATACACGCACACACCTATACATTCACCCCACTCGTGATAGATCCGATATTATTATACTCATCCTACATCAGCTATCTGTATATATTATTATAAAATATATATTATGTGTACCGATGGTTTAATATTATATTATTATTATTGTTATCATTTTAATAGGCATATACTGCAGCAATGCGGTGGCGTGTTAAACAGAGCGAAGGTTTTGTTGATGATATATTATATATTATATATATATAGTAAATAATCGTTGATGGATTAACAGTGCTCCGTTATTAGTAAAATATTATGGAATGTGTGGCTCACGCAGGTATATAATAGTGCCTAAATACCTAATATACCTATAAACTCATCTACGTTGAAATCGGCAGCGATGAATGAAATTATCGTACAGTATCTACTAATAAGAAATACGATACTGCACAACATTAATGTGTTATTAGGTACCTAGTAGGTACCAGTATTATACCACGGCAATATTAATTTATACCAACGACGGGACGGTGAGAGACTGTATGATGGAATGACGGCGAGGACTAGATTGAGAGATATTTTGTAATAACTTCAACAACTAATAATAGTAATAAGTAATAACATTGAAACACTCGACTCTGGATATGATATTATGTACGTAATTTAGATACTAGGTATATTATGATTGGAAAATTTGCTTCTGTGAACAGAAAACATTTAGGGTTGCAATCGTGTTTGTCTATATTATATAGTACCGGCATAATACTTAATATGTATTTTATCCACTCGGTTAAGTCAAATACGTAAGTGCCTACTACTTAGGTATAATACAACAGTGCGTTACCCACGCATCTACAAACTCCACAAATACGTGTTTATTGGCATTTGACACGGGGGCTGGGTTATAAAAAAAAATCTCGATTAGAAACGAAGTACCAACTTACATTGTGATATTGATTTCAAATCTATGAGCATATTTGTATTATTATATTATAATCTAACAGACACCTCTTCATCTATATGATGCTGTTTTAAATATGTAAACATAATATTATATTGTACTTAGGTATAGTGTTGAACTAGAACTCGTTTAATGTATAATGTCCATCTGATTATTTGTATGCAATAAAATAAAATATCAAAAAAATAAATTTTTGTTCACTCGACAAAGTGTTGCCCAATAATAATTACAAATCTAAAAATACTAGTAATCTAAATTTAAAAAAAAAATTGCAATAAAATAATTTCTTATTAACATTTTTTATATTTCTGAGTTCATTCAAAAATGAATATTATATACAAATGTGATAAATTTCACAATTCTCGAAGTGTAGTAGGTAGTTGTAGTATAGTACCTAACACATACGTCTGGAGAAATAGGAGTAAAAATTAAAAATAAAAAAACAACAACAACAACAACAACATGTTTAAAGTGCCATCTAGATAAAATTTCCGATAAAAAAGTTAGGGCATGAAACTTTTAGAGCATATTCGTTCTACCTCAAAAGCGGTGGTATCACATAAATAACTAAAAAAACAAAAACCACACCGTCGTAAACTCGTAAAACTAATATGCATTTATTGATCCGCACAGATGAGTATATAAAACTGCTTCTATGGGTCCTTACAATGATTTTCGAAAAATATCAATATACATGAACGTCATATTCTGTGGTACCTACACCTACCTACTATATTATTATATTATATCAAAATCTATAGGCAGAAACGAATAATTTTCGAACTTGCTCAACTTTGCGCATCGCGAACAAAACCAATTATTATGCGAGATAGCAAACTCTACACATATTATACAGATGAACGATGATATACGATATTGCCATGAGGTTATGAGTATGTATATATAGTGATAACACGCCAATCGTGATCAAACTTGTTTATATATTGTCATACTTCGGAGTCCTAACCACTTATTATTTACTCGTACGTTAAGACGTTTAATTATAGATTATATACGTTTTCATGACAGCTGTGTTCGGAAGCCATTTTAATTGATGTAAACGTTCATTTTATCATATAAAACACAACATTATTATTATTACATCGACTAATTCAAGTTATTCAACTCAATGTACCTATGGGTTATGTAGTATGTAGGTACCTATGCATATCTGTTATGTTCGTATCGTCCAAATTTCATTCATGAAACATTAAAGTCTGTGTTAAATATAATTTATTTTATTATTTTATATATACCTATATATCCATTTGAATAATTATCCAGATAAAATGTTGCCAACTTTGCCAATGTCCTACAACGTCGTTGCTCCATTGAAATAATATTAACGTTAGAATTGACATCAGTCAACCACTGGTGAATCATATGTATGATTATAACTTAGAACAGTGGCGTATCCAGAATTTTTTTTTTTTTTTTTTGGGGAGGGGGGATAATTCATTTTTAAAAAATTTTATCTGAAAACGATTTAATCATTTATAATTTTGTTATTATTTAACAATATTCACCCCCTGGATACGCCACTTATAACAAACACTAACGTAATAATATGCATTGGGTACTAGTTGTAAGTTATAAGTCCTTACAAATAATATTATTATCACATTGCAATAAAATAACTACTTGCCTAACTAAAATCTTTATTTTTTGTTTAAACATAATTGTAATTTGGAATTCAAATAAAAGTGTGTATTTATTTTCTATAACTTTATGAGTTGCAGTTGAAAAAATGTATGAGGAATCTTGTAATACTATTTTTGGGGATCCGCAAAAATTGTTATCAACACTAATAAAATGAAAACTAAAAATGTTGAATATTTTTAAATGCTAAAATATCATTGAGTATAGAAAGCGATAATTTATAAAACAATGGAATGTTTCAAAATTCCACGGATCAAAATATTCGAATTACGACAAAATAACTAAAATAATTGAATGAAATGTTCCTTATAAATATCCAATTATATCAACATTTGATATTTCAAACGCTTCTATTAATTTATAATATTTATGTTTAATATGGCTTTACGCTAAACTATTTTTTTTAAATTCTTGCAAGGAAAACTTATGACTTAAGAGAAACATTGTATTAAATTCTCATACCTTGGATATTAAAATTAAATAAAAAATAATTTGACAAGGTTCGCAATTTTTGAAGAATTTCGAGAAAAATGTATTAAAGTTCAAAAATTTTAAATGTCTATGGTGCAGATTCATCAATCATGCTTACTCTCCTTCTTTAATTAGTAACACAGTTATTAAAAATAAAATTTTTGGTATTTATTCATACATATAAATTATACTTAAAGACCATATTTTAAACTCTGTGATGAAGCAAACTCTAATAATATGTTTCGATACTGTAAATTATTTAACGAATAAATGATAATTTTTCGGCATATTTTGACATATCCAAATCAAAATTTGAACGAGTTTTTTTTTGAGTATTTATCTTAGTGTACTTCAGATAATAGGTACATGATAATAGGTTTGGAAGATAGGGGCTATCGTGGTGATTTGAACAACTACATTTAATGTTTATAAATGAACCCAAACTTATACGAATCCATATGACCAGACATATCGAGTGATCTGATTTTCTTTCTCAAAGAGACCGGACTAGACAAACAAATTTAGCAATAATATAATTCTAATGTAGAATGTGCATATAATATATGAATATGTAAAAAAAAACTGTAATCGCATGTTATATACATATTATAAAATTTGTATATAAATGTGGATAAACGGATGGGTTTGGCTGCTAAAGTCTTAGGTTAATAAAAAGAAAAATTATTTAAAAATAGTCAAATCTATCATCTAATAAATGGACGTTTGCACCATCATCACAGGACACTCTTTAAGTTTGTAGCACAAAAAATCTCAATAATTTTAAAACATGGTTATTAATATAATAGTCTTAAAATTCCTAAAATCAAAAATTGGATAAATTAATTATCAAAGAAACAAATAGTGGTGAGCATGCTTGGTGAATCACTCTGTATAATATATTTATGGAAGTGTTAAAGTTTTCTACGGTTATTATGTTTTTAATTAGCAGAAACCTCACACGAAGTTGAAAATTGGATAATTTATGTTATGGCTCAAATGATGACTGACACATATTAATATATAATACAAAAAAAACCACACACACACACACACATCATTGTAGAAACCTATACATTCAGTGCACCACTCAGATTGTCAAATGTGCAGGATATACCTACGTGGTGAATATCCACTACAGATGTGTAAATAAAAATATACGTCATATCGTATGTAAAATATTTTTTACAAAAATCTAAACTGGCATTGTTAGGTAGGTATGGTAAAAAAAGTCGCGATAGCCGAACAGGAACAATGGTTAACGGTCATGACGTAATAAAGTATATTAAAAAAAAAAAACTAATTAACTCGTAGTGACTTTCGATAATATAAATAACCATACGAATGTCGTACGATGTGAGCATCTGTCGTGCACGAATAATTGAAATCGATGGATTTAATATTTAAAAATATTTAATATTTTTAATATTTCATGCGCTTAATTTTCGGGAAAATAATATAATATTTGTATTTACTAATAAATATATATGTTACCAAAAACTTGGAACGGCCATAATAAGTTTGATTTAATTATAAATAAGACAGAAGTATCTGATTACATGATAAAAATTATGTAAAACATAAAAGGCCGGAGGGGTTTTTAAATGCATTTTAGACCTATCTTGAACATTGGAATTTAATTTATTCGGGCATCGTTTACACTACTACTACCTATATGTATATCCTGTGTTCAAAATAATAACAATTTAAACCCCGATGCCACATTTTTATTAGGGCTCCGAGGGCTTCCGGAACATATTTTTAAGTATGCTATATATATATATTAGTCCACATGGCCATATTAATATAAAGTATAGGGGTAGCAATAAAGCTCGGCTGAACGAAATAAAGTAAAAACTTTTAATAACATTTGTTAGGCATTATTATTAGCACTTAATAATTGAATCCGAAGGATTGTTAACTTCTAGCCACAGGTGCATTTTCTGAGTAAAAAAAAAAAAAACTGACAATATTAAAGAGTTTTTCGGCAATTGCAAGAAGTGTCTTTAAACGAATAATCACCGCTAGTACTTTCTCATTGGATGTATAACTCAATAATCTGATTTCCTCCCTACAATTGCAACTATTTCAACATTTTGTAAAATTGTAAAATTCATTAAGAACTATTGATTAATTCGATTTCTTTTACTAAGAGAACATATTTAAAGTTCTAAAATATAACCGTAAAATACTAAAATACCTTATAATAGTTTGTTCGACGTTTTAAAAAATGGTTAACAAGTATAACAACTAAACACGATTACTAGTGTTTTCATCGGAAATAATTTATTTAAATATAATATACTTGGTTATTTATTTATATTACGAAACACGACAAGGCCCAAAATTATCAAGAATATTATAGAATAACGACGCAACTTAATAAGACAATAGAAGCAAACTTATAACAAAATAGATGAAATTTATTAGTTAAGAAATTACGTAATGACGCATCATATGGTGGATATTTTATGATAGTAATTACCTAATGGCGTTGTAAAAATAAGAGACTTATAAAAAAAGAATCATGTCTAAAGTTATATTAAAATTGGATGTTTAAGTTAAGACCTGTATGATATGTTAACCTGAATGATTCTCTACACTTATAAGTGCTGGAGAATAATATCAGATGCAAATATTAAAATCCCGCTTTTTCCTTCCTCCAGATGTTTGGTGGGCTCTCAGGGTCGTGTATTCGAGAATTGTATCAAACACACCGTACAATATAATGGTATGTAATATATATATAATGTAATATGTTATGAATATGTTGTTTATTAATATTAATTAATATTCTATATTTTACATTAAATGTCTTACCTGACTCACAGCTGTCTATGGAACTATGCTGTATAGCAATATAAGGTGACACGAAGTAATTACTCAAAATACGTGAGTCGAAATAATAAAACACACTGATAATTGCTCCTCAAAAAGAGTCCAATTGTTGCTCGCAAGATTCGGTATTGAGAGATTGTCGCTATTTTGGGTGTTGCGCATGCGCTGGCTAAAGGGACGACAACGGTTTTGCTGACCAGAGAATGACAGGCAGTTTTATCAAAAGGTTTTTGCGTATTTGGGAACTAGTTTTCTCTTTATAGACCTTTGACGACCATCCCTATTCTATGGTGGAATATGAGAAAGCAACACGCCCCTATGTTTTACCGTTACAAATAGGTACTGAAATACGTGTTTATTTCTTAAATCGCGATTGAATAATACGGATCTCTTTTTGTCAGGGATGGAAAACGTTTTTAAAAAACGTTATTAAAAGGAAAAAAACAAAAATAATTAATAAAACGAAAACGAAAAAAACCAAATAACCAAAACAATTAATAAAACAAAACCAAAAACAACTGAAAAACGATAACAAAAAATCCCAAAAACCAAAAAAAATTTAATAACGAAATCAAAAACGAAAACAATAATTATAGTATTATACATAATAATATTTATACCACGAAAAAAAAAATTCAGTTAAGTCTTTACTTTTTAATTTACCAATAATGCAGTTTTAAAATTTAAAAACATTTTAATTTGAAATCAGAAATTTTAAATTTTAAATTTATATATAAATTATAATTTTGATTTAAAATTTAATTGTTAAGAATAATTGTTAACTTTTAAGTGAATTTCTATATTTTGCGTTACTATTATAAAAAAATAAAAATAATATTATCAAAAATGTTATTTGGAAACAATAGGAAATTAACGTTTTTAAAAACGTTAATCAAAAACAATATGAAAAAATAACGTTTTTAAAAACGTTAATCAAAAACAATATAGAAAAATAACGTTTTTAAAAACGTTAATCAAAAACGTAATAATAAAAAACGTTTTCCTTCCCTGCTTTTTGTCGTTGATAGTGGTTTTATCGAGGGTGTTCGATTTCGATATGCGACAATCTAGCGAATATTTATTATTTATTAATCTTTTAAATTTTAGTTTACTCGTTATAACGACGGGTGAGCATAATATAATAGACACTACAATACAAAATCAAATCACACGTCATTTAAAATCTGACATTGTAAATTTTATAATGAATATATCAACATAAATGTAGGTATTTGATATATTTTATGGTGATGTGCATTTTCCGATGATAATTTGTTTATATATAAAATAATTTGGTGTATTGATTAGTCTTGCGTTCAATTATCCAAATAATAATTATCTAACAGAAATTTAAACAGCGACGATATGGGTACTACAACGATTATAAGAGTTTTATGCATAATGCACTTGGTCTTCTAACTACCTAAAGCTGTATGTAATCGTTAAGAATAAAATTAGTTTTTGACTTTTGTATCACATTAATTGATGTATTATGTCTTTCTGCACACTGACAAAATATTAGAAAGACAATGAATATAATCAATGTCTTTTTATAGAAGTTAAATTTTGATGAAAATATTTTCTATAGATTCATATTCCCTAAGTTATATTGCCATGGAAAATCCATTGTATGTACATTTAATTTATTTCTCTTTTTAAAACAAAATACCAATAAATAACTTTTATGTTGGATACAATAATTAAGTTAATACCTTCTTTATTAGTTATTAGTCTGTTTTTTTGTAAATTTACTATTATGAATTCATGTTTAAACAATTTTGATATTAAAATAATTTTGTTCGCCATAACTCATCAACTCTCAAGAATAATTATTGATTTAAAATATTATTATATACCATAAAACTATGTTATGGTAATTAAATTATAATAACCAAATTATTTAGATTCTATAAAATATATAAAGTTATAATATATATTATACATTAGGTACCTAGTTACTTTATTAATCTTTTTATCGTAATGAATTTAAAGAATTTAAAGATTTATTTTCTTTATATTAATTTTACTCTAACTTAAAAGACATTGTTGCACAAAGAATTATTAAAAAAAAAAAAAAAAATGAAAATTAGAAATTTTGTAGGTAGGTATTTAAAACAAAAATACAAAGGATTAACGACAATGCAATGGAAATGAAACTCCAGACATAATTTATCACTGTACAAAAAAGACGAATTTAAATCTGTCCTGATGTTAATTGCTCGTAACAGTGTACACAACAGTGTGTAGACTATACATTTAATGAAACAAATACTTACTCGCACGGTATTTATAAAAATATCACTAAAATAATAAAAGTATTTATTTAGGTTGCATTCTTGTTAATTATTTAATAAAAAATAATAGAATTATTTTACGGAAAAAAATGTACAAGTATAATGAAATTAAATGTTTAAAAATGTATAGCATTAGATTCGATGCTTTCTATTCTAATTTGTTTGCTACAAGCTAATTCATTAATTCAAATCGATCAAGACGGCAATAATACAATGAAAGTAAATGTGCAACTTATCGATAAAAATAGTAATCGAGAGATGTTTATTATAATGTAGTTACTCATAAATTCTACTTATTATAATATTAATCAAAAACTATTTTTTCTAGAGATAGCAATCAAACAGAGAAGATAAATCTAACGAAATAAACCTGTCGTCTTTGATTCTGATAATAAATGCTAAATAGGTTCATATAAATTACCGATACGATTATTTGAGAAAATTGTGAGCTTGTCGGAAATTTCCATTGTCGTTATACTGTGTTGTGTTAGGTAAACTGCAAACATAATTTCTGAAAGGGTAATCAATTGTATTTAAATTACATCTGTTTATTAAGCATTTCAAGACGGAAACCTAATTCAAAGTAAAGTAATAACATCTATACGACTTAAATAGTTAAATCACTCTGGATATTTAATGCATTAATGGATGGTGTTCAGACAATGGATGGATTGTATGTGTTAGTGAAATAGTTATCTGCTCGTCCATCGTCACCTTTATATTTATTCTGCGTGGTAATAATATGCTACAATTATGGGGAACGTCTCCATGATATGTGAATTATTTTTATTATTATGTTGTTTTATTTTTTGTGTAGAGTTTCTAAAGAATCTGCACAGTTTGATTTATATTACTCGTAAATATTGTAACCAAAATGAGTTTATAAGAATATAAAAATAAAAATTGTAGAATATATTACACAGAATTAGTCATCGATACATTTTTGTTTGCATAAAATATTTATAGTTTTCGTGTTATTTAAAACGATATGATAGGTGGCCAATTTAAGATTATTTTATAATCCTAATTCTTAATTAGGTATTAAAAGTTGTTTTGTTTATTTCCCTTTTAAATATTCGTCTATATTTTAGAATTTTAGAATTTTAAACAAAATATTATACTTCATTATTCAACGGTATCAGAATATTAAATAAAAAATGGCTTGTCAAAAAATATACAAACACAGTATATAATGTCATAATTTAAAATCAAAACAAAAAAAATAAATATTTCGACAAGAAAAAGTGTTGTAATTAATACTTTGTGGTTAATATACATCATAATTGAATGGGTCGATGAGTATTGTGTTTATTTATTCAAATAAGTCTGCATATAAGTACGCCGACCATATTATGTAAGGTAGTAACAAGATTTTTATACTATCAGTTCATAGATAGTATTGTTAAATGACGCCTTACAAGATTTTTACCACAAATCTAAATTAGATCTGTATACCAAAAAGAAAAATATGTTTGGAGACGTTCTAAGTCCCAATAGAATATTAGTAACTTCGTATCGTGTTGTTGGATAACTTACTTTATAGGTACTATTATTATATTATATTATGCACAATGCCAACACGTGCCAAACAGACACAAGCATTGAAATATTCAATGCATAACAACCGTAAAATGCATTTGTATATTTTTAACATGCTGGATATAAATTGAAATTCAAAGGAGTAATTTTAAATTTTTTTTTGTTAACCTTGTGCACTGAAAATAATGGGCTAGAAATATATTATGGGTTCTTAATAGTCAATAATAAATATATTAAAGACAATATTATACGTATTGTATTTTATAGTTTTGTAAAATTATTTTTAAGGCCTATTGTCCTTAGTATAAACATAAATTGTTATTATTGACTCAGAAACTACTCGTTCGATTTTTTATTTAAATGCATTAACATTTTTACAAAAATAATCTGCTTAATAATTTACGGTAATAACATTTTTTCGTTTGAAAAAAAGAAGTTTGTACATCCATCGCAAGAACATGGAGCACGGTATAACAAATCTAAATAATAGAATCCATGGTCCTAAAGTATACTCAATATTATAAAAAAATCTTAATTTGAATAAGTCCATTATAAACGAGATGACAAAAATGGGTGTGGGCATTCTTGGAAAATCAAACTGACACCTTAATAGTGTATTAGGTAGGCGGAAAAAAAGCCCAGAAATAGAAATGTGAACACATGTATACTCTACCCCTAATTAGTAATTACTAGGGTGTAGATTTGTATGTATTAAAAATTCAAAAATATGTACATATATATGTATTTAATTTTTACCATTACTAATTACCATGTATCTATAGGCTATAACAAAATATAATAATATATTATATATTATAATGAAAATGATCATTATAAATATGAACACAATATGATATATTAAATATACATACATACATACTACATATTACTATAACAGTTAATAATCATAAATAATAATAACTAGTAAAATATAATATACTATTATCACTAATATCGCTACTATAATCACTATTAATACACCATTACTTGGTTGTTGAGATACTATCTACACGTCCTTCTAGTACAGTTTTATCCAGTTTTAATTTGTTTTATATTTTATACTTTTGTTTACCAATTTCGGAAATGGAAATTATAAAATCAAATAAAGGTGGTGACAAAGGTTGTTATAAAGGTTTTGTATATGTTGTAAAATATATTGGCATATACCCAAGGCTTATGTTTTTTGATTTATAAATTATTGTACTATGTATATACCTAAGACTGATGTTTTTTGACTTATAACTTGTAACACAATAAATTATGACGTAGGTATACATAATATTGTATTCATATTTATATTTTTATTTGATTTACAATCTATATTTTATACAATTAACAATTAATAATTAATTTCGTTATAATATATAATATATTAATATATTATTATATTTTGTTATAGGTATATGGTAATTACTAATTAGGTCATTAGGAGTAGAGTATACATGTGTTCACATTTCTATTTCTATTTCTGGGCTTTTTTTCCTTGGTGTGTTTATTTTTTGGGACTTTTTTCCGTGATTCAGTGTATTAGTGTGTATCAAAAGCCGGCGTGCCAAATATGTAACCTTCTCATTTTATGACCAACGGATAGCCATATTAATGAATAATTAATTGAAAAAAAAAAATTAATAAAACTAAATTATACAATTTCCCTTTCGTGTCAAAACTATATGTTTGTGAGACGACTAGTAAGATGTATACATTATGTAATTTTTCTGTCTTATCTCCTGATAATCGAATAATATTGGTATTGTATATTATAGTACCTATTGTAAGCACCTAATAAATTAAATTTAAAATTTGTATAAAATGTTTTTTTTCGATAATTATTAATGTTTATGTGGATTGAACGAGGATTGAACGAGTGCTCGTTTAATTCATTGTTCGAACGGTCATATTAAACTCCAGATACACCAGCAGTATCTTCAAGGTACCTACACGATATTATGTAGAAACCCATTATGCGTATAAAAAATATATTATGGTTTTAATAGTTTGCAATACAATATAAATTATTACGACGTAGTACTCGAATTATATAATCGTTTACAGATTAGAATGTTTTGGTAGGTAGTGCGATAACCGTAGTATAAAATTGTTACCATGTTCCTATTACTATAATTATCGACATAATAATAATATAATAAATAAAAATCCTATGAAAAATAAAAATCGTTTTTACACGTTTGACGCGATTTGATCTACGTTAGTATAAATCTTTACTGGTACGACTATTGTCTTGATGTGTATATAATATATATTGTATATTCAGCGTTAATATACGAACAGTGATTTAGTATCCATTCGTGTGTAGAATTCTGCTAGTGTTCTTTCATATTATTATATTATAGAATGTACGGCACAAACGATTTTTTTTCATACATAATATATGATATATATTACTATTATATTATCATTATTATTATTATTATATTCAAGACATTGCCCATAATAATAATTTTGATAACATATTTATCTCGCTCGGTTTCTCTCATAAGTTGACAGTATTTTATGATAAAAATAACCCAGCTGAGTGTAACGAACAACACTGATTTTTTTCTGGAAATTATTATTGTAGGGGTCTCCCGGAGCATAATTCAAACGTCACGGTCTCTCGGGCTCCCGTTACTTTGTCCTCTCTCTAAATTATGTAAAAACTTTTTCCTCTGCCCCATGGCTGTCCGCATACAAAACAAAATGGCAAGTATTTTTATTTAGTTTCCTATACACATGTTTTGTACGTTTTAACAATGTGATTATTGTGGCAAACTTTTAAAGGTTAAATGACAAAGAACTTTTATGCCAGCTGTTGTGTTATTGGTGTGTATATAATAATATATATGCATGTATTGCAATTGCTCTGAGACCAATTATTATTATTTTCTCTCTAAATTACATGAGAGATTTTTAAATGCGTCCGCATACCCGCGATGGTATGCAAGTGAAAATTAAATAAGTAAAATTGTGAAAATGTTTGAGTAAACTTTCGACCGGAAGTCAATGAACGCTGGATAGGTAATTAAATGTTGTTTTCAAACTATAGAATATAGAACGATAAACAATGAAAGTTCGAATTCCAATTAAATTTATCGAACTATATAATTATTTAATTATTGCTTTATTATTATGATTTTGTGAGTATTGAAGCAGTGCAACGCGTCTCTGGTTAAATTTTTATAATAACCTCAGCCTCGTGGTCGTTGTCATAAAGTCTTAAATTTTCAACAATTTCTGATTATTTTTTCAGCTTTTAAATTGATCTTGTATTTTTTAAGTTGATAGATTAGTATAAAACCCCT
Source organism: Acyrthosiphon pisum (assembly GCF_005508785.2). Classification (NCBI taxonomy): domain Eukaryota; kingdom Metazoa; phylum Arthropoda; class Insecta; order Hemiptera; family Aphididae; genus Acyrthosiphon; species Acyrthosiphon pisum. The sequence continues at coordinate 68,848,075 of NC_042494.1, read as the reverse complement.
AGTTTATTTTTATTTGAATTATAAAAATACAATACGTGTTTACGGTTTAAGTTTTTTCTTTCGAACCGTGATTTCTAGTATAATATATGCAGCAGTAAACCACGCGTTTAGGTGATTTTCTAAAAATGAATTTTCGTCGAAAAGTGTTGCAATTTGTTTGTACATCAGCTAATTATCTGAACAAAGTCGTGTATGAGCAGTATTATAATAATTGTGATCATAAAATAAGAAATTAAAAATATTTTATATGATTTATTCCAGGGATCGAAACCGTTTCAAATTTTAACGGTTACGGTTTTAGTTCTTGAGAACGGTTTTCTAAATTTTCTGGTTTTGGCTTAGGTTTTAAGACCGGTTTTTAAAATTGTTTGGTTTTAGTTTTGGTTTTAAAAAACGTTTTTCAAATATTTTACCGGTTTAAAGAACGGTTTTAGAAAATTTTCGGTTTTGGTTTTTGGAACGGTTTTTAAAAATGTCCATTTTATTTTCCTTTCTAATTACTGTAGATTCGATTTTTATTATCTATTAACTATAATAAGGGCCGAGTCTAAAGCCCTGAAATACGGCTACTTTGTATAATTAGTGTACAATATACGATATAACAAATTTACGTTCAGCAGAACTAATTTCGTGTTATTAACTTGAATATTTTGTTCCTAATTTAGGTGCCTCGTGCCTACTTTTGCATTCGACATAATAATATTATGTTGCTATATTATGGTTGAGATCATTATTCGATTACATTAATATTTAGTTGTATATTACAATAACATCACACTATATTATTTGTATTTGCAATTTTCAATCATAAGTTTAGTAATAATTTATATATATTATTATTTCGTAATACTCAGTAACTGCATCGGGATTTTTGTCAATAAATCCAAACATAATAATTTCTTCGTATAAAAATAGTAGAATTACAAATAATATAATTAACTTTATGGAATTCAAAGAAACCGAAATTAGTTTTAAATTTTAATCGGTTTTTCAAGAACGGTACAAGAACGGTTTTTCAATTCTATGGTTTCGGTTACGGTTTTTTAACCGGTGTTTAAAAGCTTTTGATTCCGGTTCCAGTTCTGGTGTTCAGAAATGAGAAAACCTCGGTTTTAACCGGGTTTTTGGAAAACCGATTAAACCGGTTTCGATCCCTGATTTATTCACATTTAAGGGACCATATAATATAAATTTATAAATTGTATTTTATTATATACCTTGTGAAAAATTAACAACAATATTAATGTATTTCAACAAGGCTATATTATATTAAACAAGGAGATACTTTTAACAGTAAATACTTTTTATCTCAAACATATTTGCAAATGTTTTTTTTCTACATACTGTTTAGATAATAGTCATTAGTCGTTACATATTTCATATTTTTTGAAAACAATTCATTTTTTTTACTGTTATTACTTATTATCTTATTGTAAGTTTTACCTTTTTTAATAAAAATACAGTAGTAAGAATTTTTGATTTCATACCAATACTAACTATAATATAGCTGCTATATCAAGCAGAATATGTTTCAAAGAATTTTTATATGACGTATAAAATTTGAATTCCGAACAAGTGTTATACCTATATTAGTTATTAAAGTTTAGATAAGTAGCAAACTGGAGTGGTACACCATTGGTAGTTGGTAGTTGGTAGTTGGTACCCAGCAAATGTTTGCCCACCACTTCATTCGTCTAAGCTCTAAACACGATTTTGTATATAACTGTTGAGATAAGCACATGTATAGTGTATAGGTACCTAGTATTAAACAGTTATTATTTGTAAGGTTAAATGACGATGACAGAAAAAATAATAACAAATAGTCTAAATCACCGTAGTTACAATGTATAATATATTGTACGTGTGTGTGTGTGTTCGACTGATCTTGAGTACAATACCTCTATATTTATATTATCACACTGCACATGCAATACAAAACATCTGGAGAATATTGTGTCATATATGCTCCAGATGAATATTATTGTGTACTAACTGCCGTAGTATGAATTGCATAATATATAATACCGTATAATTTAACGTCCATTTATGGTCCATTACTCGGCTGCTCGTCGAAACTTTAAAATTTAAATAGGTACCTACTCTATAATGAGCCACTTGTCCGAAATTTAATTATTAATAGATTGAAATACTCCGAATCATAGGAACATGCAATTAAAAATGTATTGTTTATTATTGGAAAGAGAAAAACACATACAAATTATAACGATAAAAAATGATGTTTTGTAGCGACTTAAAATTATATTTTACTTAAATGATATATTTTCAAAAAAGTGAGTGTTTTCTGAGATAATGCGTGTCTTGTGTTAAAAGGATCACCTCGTACACTATTTAAGTTCTATATGTGAAAATATACACATACCATCATATTTAATATTATTATATACATAAAAATATAATGTATATATATATATATGTATATTATATATTGTATATTATTTACCGTACCAGTTGTAAGCGTGAAAACTTGTCCTTTATTAATGTAATAATATAATATAAAACATAACCTATATTATAATGTATGAAGTAAGAGGAACGTAAAAACATTATATGATATACGATACTACAGTACCCACTTTTCTTTACAGTGTGCACTGATCGAGTATGAAAATATACTCTTATTTTATAGATATTTGTAACACAATGTCAAAAATGACTTCTATTGTAAACGATTTGCATGATACTTTTTAGATACCTATACTGTACAAGCACAGCGATATATTATAACGTACATATACTATATTTGTGTAGGGTGTGATGGGTATGATTGTATAACCATTCGAATAGAACAATTGTATATACTCCATCGATTAGATATATGAACAAAAAAAAAATCTGACGATATCACGACTGAAAATATGCGTCACGGTGTGCTGTTGGACGTAGAGGCTCCCTTGGTCACGGTGCACATAGTAGTTTGTGTAAGGAGTAATAAAAAAGGCTTTTATATATAAATAAAAAGTTTCTCTTCATAATAGTTTTATTGAATGCATCCTAGAATAATAAAATTTCAATATTTTATAAATGAAGGGGGGGGGGGCTGGAGTGACGTTTGTTCCTAAATCCTCTAACAAAGGATTACAACATGCTGGTAGGTACACATTACGTAAAGATGTCAGATAAATATGTGCCATGTGGACTACCAGCCTATATACTCATATGGCCATAATATATATATAAATACCATAATATATCCCTGAATCATACAGTGGTCGCAAAGTTTATGGTTTATGTGTGTCTCAGGAAGCTTCACTACAGCACTTTGCGATTGCTCAGAAGCTATCTAAAATGAATGTCCTCCATCTAAATAACACCTACGAGGGTCATGGGATGCAAACATGTGTGATCTATCAAAAGAGTTCACATTTGTTATATTTGTTTGATTATGTTATATTCTCTCAAAGAGGTACTAGATGCAGTCTTCCGTCCTGAATGATGCAGGCTGATTCTAGTTTTCGCTCCACTCATGAACTCAGTAGAATTTAAAATTCAAAAAATAAAGCAGTTCTCATCAATGTAGTAGACTATGTGTTCAATTTAAAATTGATGTAGACTTGTGTCCATAAAGGTACCATAAATCTACTACACAAGAGCCCAAATAAGAAAAGTATTCGAACTGTTCGCCTTAGTGTTGAAATCCTTTATATTATACTATACCGAATACATATCACCGTCACATCGTAGTAGATTTTTACCAAAGCTACAAGATAGGTTTTCGATAAAACGACTTTCGATACAGACAAATGGTGCTATCCATATTTATTTTCTAGAAAATATGTAAATATTAACTATTCGTGGTAATAATATATTTTACTATGAATTCTCAATACCATATCATTATACCCATTTATGTACCTACAACGGTTTAAAATGAATTAACTTATTTCATCAAAATTAATATTATGTACTATAGTCTATAAAGGGCCAATGAGACAAAAAAACTAAAAAGTTTTTCCTATAGACAAAGAAAGGAGACAAACGAGTTTAAATTAGTTTTCAAAATTAAAATTGGTTTACCAAAAGTATGTTTATTTTTCGTCAGCTTATAGGTATGTCTAAATGCATGAAAAAATCCAATCGCTTAGAGCAGCCTAAAGTTAAAATTGTATTCATGTAAAATGAAAAGTATATTTTTTTAAAGATATTTAAGATTTAATTTATTTCTAGAAATGTAATAAAGATAAGTATGTATATATAAATAATATATCAAGATTACAATGTATGCTGAAATAAACGCTTTACGTAAGTTATAATACTAGCTTAAATATTAATATAATTTAAATACTACTAGATAATACTAAATACTAATAAAGAATTTGTTACCAATTTAAAATTTTCCATAATTTCATCTTTACCTATTACATTTTTATTTTTAAGAAGTTGTTTAATGTTTTGTACTAACTTACATTTAAATAAAATTAATCACAGTTTAAAATATTAGTATTTACGATTTGTACCTATATACCAACTACCAGTTATTATACTGGTTCAATTTATGAACAATTAATTTCATGGAAATAATAAACATTTAAATTGACCACATGGCGCACATCATACTCCGAGCACGGATTTGTGGTATAAAAACGGCGTATTGTGGTCTCACACAGTTATTTTATGAAAACATTTTTTTTTTCAACCAAATGAGGGGGCACGCCCCCTGCACCCTCCCCGTGGATCCGCCACTGGTGTAACTGTGTAAGTACAAGCCACGCGCCGCGTCTCGAAATGGTTTGATTCAGCTCGTAATAATATAGTCGTTTATTATTTTTGTTGTTATTTCTCGCCACTGATATTGTGAAGGTACAATGTAGTATTATGCGACGTCGTCCTTATCGTCTCGCGAGTCGTGACATCCGACGACAACCATAAAATACGTTCGTAACAATCGTAACAAACAAACATCATCGACGATATTCACATCGTTCCATTAAAATATAATATTATGTACCTATATCACAGGTCTGTACACAGTACACACTACACACCATAGAGTCCGATAATACAGTTTGAATAGGGAACACCGCCTCTATATTACTCTATGCTACACATACGTCCATATATACATATTATATTGTGCGATGGCGATTTTTTTGGACGCCGAAAGCACCGTATCGTATTTATATATAATATACATACACAATACACAGTATACACGTAGTGCAGCTACCTACTTCATAAAAAAAAAAAAACGTTTAAATTAGCATTACGCCGTTAATTTGTTTTTTCGCTTACAATGGGCGTTAAACTCGTAACTCACTACTGTGTACCGTGAATTGCACTACCCACTGCCAGTGATAAAAATCATAGTACATAATAGACTTGTCGGTTGTCTGTAGGTATATTATAGTATTATTATATGCAGCTTTGTGTTTTTTAAATCACCCACGCAGAGACAAAAAGGACAGATTAATCCTTCCCCGGGTAACCCGTCTCTTATATTATGTAGATTAAACTGTATCGTAGGAATATCGTTTAGTATATTATTATATATAGAACGGGGAAAAAACCGAAGCCTCACCTTAATCTCCGAACGGCTAACCACAATACCCCATTTAATTTCCGTTACGATTTTCTTATTAGGTACCGTAAGTTGTCTCCGATTGGTCTTCGTCTGTCGTTATTGTAAGTTTCCATACGTCATCCATTTTCCAACCTTCCAATAAAGGTCAGATGGAGGATCAACGACTCCGCGTCCGACTGACGACCGACTTCCGATCCGAGAACTGCAATTTAATGTCGCCGCGTGGTCCACTTTTCGTTCTGTAATCCCTGGTTAGTATTATGTACCTGCAGACTATCCGACTCTCGTTTCCAGACGAAGGACAGCGGGGGAATACACGAAAAAAAACACAATATATTATCCATAGATAGTTCAACGTCACAGTTCAATAAACATTCGTGTGGGATTTTTTTTTTATCCGTACCCCACTATCCGATTGCCGCTGGTGTATAGTTTTGAATACGATGCGATTCACATGAGTCAACCTAAGCTAAAAGATCCGACGAGATGTTGTGCGATTATGTGGGTATGGTGTGTTGTAATAAAATACCCAATGCGAACTGCGTGTCGGCGCAACGATTGCAATAATTTCATACCGCTCCTCGTCCCGTTCTGCACCTGTTGTCACTCAGCGATTTCGCGCAGAGTTTGCCGAACGCATTACGAAGCCCTCCTACATCTCATCTTCATCCGACTATATTATTATTAGCATAAAGCCCACCGCTCACCGGAATTCGAATTTATTATAATCAGATGGACGAAGTTATTGTGAACCGCACCCACTTGGTTCGGCTACTTCGGAGTTTACGGATGCATCACTCCGCCGCATGCAAATGTGTACGTCATCGTGACAACTGACAATAGTACCTATAATACATATTATATAATATTAAAATGTCATCGAATCTTCATCAGATTATATTATTATTACTACGGTAACAGCTATTTCTGATGATGTTTTTTGTGTATTATGTATTTTTAGAAAACAAATCAGTATCTGTATTATTTGCCAACACGTGCCAATTATAACGATGACACTTACGGAAAATAAAATAACCATCACAATAAGATGGACATAAAACTAAAAAAAAGTTTTTAGTTATTCGTTGCCATTACTTTTCAGTTACATGCAGCTGTGTCAAATTAAAATCATGCCGATGGAATTAATGATTAGATATAGTTTTTAAAAGTAAAACCAAATTTCGTATTGTGCTATAAATTATAATTAAAATTAAAACAGAAATGCGGAATATTATGCAACATTTTAGTGAGCTAAGTAAAGATATACACCAGACACCTACTTTCTAAAATTACTGTACATCGCTATTACATTAATTTATTCCAATAATATGTTAGATTGGCAAATTTTGATTTCACCTGTAAAAATCGAAGCGGAGCTTTAAACTTATAAGTTATAACGCATCGCCTGTTAAAATGATTCAACTTTCAACATTAGTCATCGTGTTCTTTCTTTCAATGCAACAAAGAAGAAGATAATACATAATATATGGTTTAAAAGTTATTACCACTAATAATTATGGAAGCAATCGGATATCAGAATAAAACCAATTGATATTTTAGGTTTCCTCTGAGGAGTCTATACTCGGTCCAGTGAAAGAACGTGCTGATTCTGCACATCATCCCGTGACACCCTGCCTTCGAGACTGGTTCCCCTACGGCAGAGTTTTGCGCGGAGAAGCGCAGAAGAACCGAGGATTTCGTCCTTTCGCTGGCAGAGTACAGATATTTCCTCATTGCTTAGTGTTCACTGAACGATCGCACAACTCCACGGGTTTCCAAAATCTATTTCCTCGTGAATTCCTATTTATGCACAATTATGTGGCAGAGTTAATGTTTTGGACGGAAACCAGCCCAATTATTTACGGCAAATGGATATTAGAGGACACACCGAATCATGGCCTGATCTGAGGAATCACCGTGGTTTCTTCGATAAACGAACTCTTGAATTCCAATGATCTTCACGTGCAGGTCCTGGTGCTTCCTCTTCCTGGTGGATGTCATTGTGTCAGCGTCAACGATGCGTTATGGAATATTATACTCATAACCACGAAAACAGCTATTTAGAAGTTAATTATTGGATATTGATGGTTAATTTGGATGAAATTCAACGCTTTATCTGCTGCGAGTGTTCGTTGGTGACGGTTCGTTGTTGGTGGTGTCGGCGTCAATGATGTGGCTCAAAGTTTTATGTCCTGATTGGCTGCTTAAGTGCATTAAAACGGTTTTTTGTTTGTTAGTGTATTCTAGCCCTATTTTATCACTTTCACTCTAGTTATTTTCTATTGTCATAGTCGAATGGTGTTCCATACTCGTCCATTATCACCGCTTTGTCCCATTACAGGATCCTGACTAACGTAATATGTTGATTGTTGATTGTTATATTTAAAACCATGCACGTATAGTATTATTTATTAATTATAAAGTTAAAACAAATTCGCACTTATGGGAAAATCCTAATCACATAATTCAAAACTATTGTTAACACCCAACCTACCAAAATTGTGAAATAATATCTAATTTTGTTTTATTAATAGTTAGATTTCAAGTGAATATACATTATTGTCGTGTCATAAAACTGCACTATTCAACTGAATAAGTAACTGTATATATATTTGAGATGCCAATAAGGTGGTTTCCAATACTTTTATGAACAAGTGAAATACGATACCTAACTGTATAAAGTAGTAGGTATATACTATAGAATATCATGTAAATATATTGAATTTTTCTGAATTACATCATAAAAACAATTATTAATCTAATTATTTTCCTAACTTATTTAAACATATTTTACATGTTTTCATGAATATTCTGAAAACAACAATTAAATCTGGTGGATAAGGATTATGCTAAACCAAATTTATTAAAATCAAGAGATAGTCGTTTATTCTAGAAACATGGTCGTTATCGACTGGGGATGTAGGTGCTTAAGAGGCGTTTGACTGTTTGAGCCTTTGTGAATTCTCGTGTAAATCATAAGTGTCCGTGTAACGTTTGAATATATTTATGATTATGTTTTGAATCACTGACAGAAACCAATAATGACAAAGCCTAAACGTAATAATTCTGGCAAATTTTACACTCAAAAAATTTAAAATGTGATTCTGTCTATCGAGTATCGGTATTAATTAATAATACTTTCTAAAATAAGAAATTCTTAACTACAATGACGTTTACAGTTTACTGTAAATTGTAATACATTTATGTCATCCATTGGCAATGCAAGTGATGTAGACATAGTGTATAACACAGGCTGACAATTTTACAGAAATGTAAATGTAATATCAGGTCTTTTCATATTTATTTTGTTATACAAAACATTTTTTTACATTTTATAAAAAGCCGAACACTATAGATTTAACGTGTTGAATATTTTTATCACGTCACTCATATTGATATTTTCTGGTTGAATAATCGCTAGAAATTTACAACGATTCCTGTCATATAATTCTCACTCAGTTACAGTTATTCAAACTATCCAATACAATATTTCATATTTCATATTTATAAATGTATTTATATCGAAAACATTCAATCAAATCCGATTAAAAAATCCTCAATTTAGAGTTCATTTTACCGTGCTAATGCCGATGTAAGTCGATAAAACAACTTCAGTACATAAATTAACAATATAAGTTATCACAGCACATGTCATATGTATATTACAGTTTGTATTATCAATCGATGAAACAGCTCACTAATTTATTATTCAGAAGTCGATCACCAACTACTGGCAACGGATATTATATATTATTACATACTTCCTTGCTGTTAACAGTAAAATTGTATTATTATTTATGTAGGTAATGGCTCATCCTTGAATACAGCAACACAATTTAATAATTATGAAAAATTAAAATAGTTGTAATTAAATTAATAGTTAACAATATGAACCAAAATTTTACAACACCATTTAACATCGGAACAAATATAAATTTATTACAACACTATAAAATATAAGGAACTGCGTTGGTACAATTATAGCATTTGAGGCTCCTCAATAGAGTGGTTCATTAGATAAGTAATAATATTAGTTCTGCATATAGGACTAAAGAACGGAACGTGGAATTTGAAATGTCTTATAATATAAGTTACAGATTATCGTTATTATGATATAGTACTTATACGTTTTCAATTTCCATATTATAATAATGACGAATTCAGAGAATATAAACAAGAAATTTACAATTTGCAAAAAATTATACATTATATTTATCCTCAGAAGTGTTTTATTTTATAATCGTTGTTAGGCTGAGAAGCATTGCCAGGGGGGCTGTAGGGGGTGCAGCTATCTCGGAGTTTTCAAGAAAATTTAAACACATTTTTGGTGTTTTGAGAACATATTACTGCGCACGACATGAGCATGTATTTAAATTGTTATTTTGAAAAAGAATGTGGCAAATTTTAAAATATTGTAAGCTCTACTTTTAACTTCTATAGGTTATTATTATAGGGATCATAGTTAAGTCTCCGCTATATAACAAATTATCAGTACTATCATTTCCACCAAAGCATAAGACAGACTACGCCACTAAAAATTATAAATACCTAAGTAGAACATAAGTACATACATATATAATTTATACAAATACAGTCAGGCTATCAAATCCATTGCATAACTTTCTTCATAGTATCGCATAAAAACGTTAAACAAATCTGTTGTAACATCATGGGTATATAAAATTGGCCTGTAATCTGTGATACATTTTTCACGACTTTGTCTATTTTGGTCTTGTTGTAAAATTGTATTTTAATACTGAAAGTAGATTTAAATAAAAAAAATTTGAATATTCTACAAACAAACACTAACGATAAAAATGAATTTGATAACATCACATTTTAGTTTTCCATATAATAAATATTATAACGCAACGTCATAATAATATGAGTATGTATAACATGGATTTCAATAATCATAATAAATTATAACTATTTAAATTATTAAGTGTCAATCACATTAAAAAAAATAATTTAAAACTATAATTATATGTATTTGTGAGGACAAACTATAATGATTTTATAATAAATCTTTTGTCCGACATAATTTTATAAAAAATTTTCATCGATATATCTTTTAAGTATAGAACTTCCATGAAAATGAGAAACATAGCTTGTAAATCACAGAAGAACCTAAGGGAATACACAAACATATTGAGAGTTCTATTTCGTCTTGAACATTATTATTTTGAAATCGTTTTGAATAATATTAAAACTTTCTGTCAAAAAATCAAAAAATCTGGTTGAAAATGTAAAAAAAAGGTGCACACCACGGAAGAGTTGGATTTATTTCTGAGATTGCCTTTGCTGTTTATTACTATTTACTACTATACATTTTAAAACAATAATAAGGAATCATAATACTCACAAACGATTCTGATAAGTATGACAGGGCAATAACTGTCACCCGCGAACCAATTTTAACTGGCCCATGCTACACTTCAAATTACTTTATAAAAATATAGAATGTTAGAATTATTTTTTTTTTATTTTATTTTATTACATTTATAAAATTATTAAAATCGAATTTTTATCATAAAACGTAGACATAAATGTATTGCTGTCTAGTTTTGAACTGTTAAATGTCTTAATATTCTATAATTTAAAATTTAGTTAACATATAGCTTTTTTTTTTACCATGTTGTCCGCCCGATAGATTTTTGAACTTTCAAAATTGACCCTCTAGTAGCATTGGGTTTCCCATCCCTGCTATATGATATTAATAAGATAGTTTTAAAAATTAATATTTTCGAGATATTTGAATATTTTATATACTGTTAGAATGTGGTTCAACTAATCTTTTATTAACAATTATATTTTCATTAATTAAATAATAAATTGTATTCAAATATATCTAAAATTACAAAATGTCAATATTTTATTGAAATGTTAGGTCAACATTTTTGGAATCTTATGAGTTGTGATCAATGTTAATTATCCAAAACATAACACAATAAACAATAAGTAATACTTTAAAAATAATTTTTGTGCATTTATTTATTGAAAAACTTTTATAGCTATAAAGATTTTTTATTTTATCAACACACAGATGCTAACAATTTATAAATAGCTACTTAAAATAAAAATACCTTCACGATGTTATAAAAATTACATTTTTATGAACTTTGATGGTAAAAAATAAATTATACTTTTGTGGATAATTATTAAGTTCTTAATTTATCGATATAAAAACTCGGTGTCACTTTCAAATTACGTATGGCAAATAATTATATGGAATTAACCGTTATCTGTGTATAATATTATAACAATTTTAAATAATAAAAATAATTTTTTTTATTAGATTATGTTTTGAGAATGCGACTATAATTATTAATTATACATATAAACATGTATATCACTAAATTGTTCATTTCTTTAACTTAGAATACTACTAATAGTTGTATATATTTTAAGTACAGAGAAAGAATATCATGTAAGGCGTAGGTCATAAAAATAAAGCTAGACAATTTACTTTTCTGTGAAAGAACAATGTAGAAAAGTTTACAAAAGTTTTTACACGGTAAACAAAATTTTGGCAACTTTATTAAAAACTCAAAATACATTGTACATTCTGTTCGGAAACTTTTTTTGTTTAGAACTTTATAACTATTTGAGTCAAAATTAAGCCACGCGAAAAATGTGTCCGTTTGAATAGTTATATTTATTCCACACAAACCAATTGACAATACCCCCCTCCCTCTATCATATCAATGACATGTAACTCAGTATATACACAATTATTTTCCCAGTGTGTATTATAATGGGATACACTAGAGACTTGAAATATTGTATCTTAGCCCTTAGGACTTCGTTTATAATGTGGGTAATGGGTATACAGTACAATTTATCAAGCATTTTCACACCCATTTGTTATTTCAACAACAAATTTATTCAAATTCTGATTTTTGTATTATTTAAATATGATTGAGCACAATATTTTCAAATACTTCGATTTTTATGTCGTTTAAAGGGTATTCAGTGACAATACAAACAATTTTTTTTTTCGAATCAGAACAATTATTTTTCCTGTGAATTGTTAATCCGATATCTTTTTAGAAAATGTTTTGAATGTATCTAAATCAAAATGTAAGTTTGTATTATTTTTTTGTTTACTCTGTGTTCTAAATAATAAGGAAAAAAATAATAGCTCCAAAAAATAGTATGTGGGTTTATGGGTTAGGATGGGTGGCTTAAAAACTCAAATACCTCGTTAATATTAATCTATCAGTATTTTCTAATTTTTATAAATGTCTTAGTATAGCACATACTAGATCCAATATTACATATATTTTACATGCATTTTTAAGGACTATTCTCCTTAGTATATAGGTATATATTTATTAATAATTCAAAAACTATATGTTCAAATTTTGTTGTATATAGGTAGGTACCTACGTTAACATTTGCAATAAAACTAACTGCTTTATAATTTTAAGAATGATAATTATTTTTAAAAAAAACCAATGTTTTATACTCTTTAAAAGTATTAAAAATAAGTCCAAATAATTGATAAATCGGAATTTTATTAAATTCATTATTAAAGGGTAAAATGGTGGGTGTGTAGTGCACTCTGCACGATTGGTGAATCACCCTGTATAACACGTATATTTTATACAGTTTCATAAATATCAAGACACATTGGTGTCGTATACATGTAATACCACTCTCTAACGGATTCAACGTTATATTTCAGTATACAAGGGCTGGGAGAAAGAGATTTTTATTATTACAGAGTGTATTTTGAAAAGTAAATAATTAGATGGGCATCTGGCACCATTCCACGTCCATGACAGTTCACGTAAGGTAAATAAATCGTTTTTCATTGTAATTCTAAAATCTTAAGAGTTAGAGAGAAGTCGAGAGTAGCATCATTTGTATGCGGATACCTACCTAACCTATACATATTACAGAAGACACTAGGCTGCCACTCAGCCAGTTTTAACAGGAAATATGTCTGCATAATTAACCGTTTTATAAGAGAAAATTGTCGCCAGAGACATATTATAAAGGCTATATATGGACTGCGGGTATATAGAGAGAAAACGAGTTTCATCATTGATCGAGAGAGACAAACTAAAACTACAAACTACAAACTAAAACCAGAAATGGAAATATTTTTATTCGTCTATGATTGTCGCCAATCCGTAATTCGTACTTTTCATAAATCACTAGCAATAAAAATAAACTATGCTCCTCTAAAAACAATAATTATTAACAAACTGCAAATTGTTTAAAATCTCAAACTCACGAATACGGAATAATCATGAATAACAGTCCATAGGATCAATATTTTCACATATATTTTTTTCAAAAGTCAAAATCTTTGAAAACAATGCAAACAATAATCTATTATATATTGTACATTTAATTTAATTATATTGTACTGTATATACTATATATTAGGTACGTGAATAAAACGTAAACTAAACCACTAAACGTATAAAACAAAATACTTACCAAGATACTATATACATTTTCAATTAATTATAAATTGTTTTTAACTTATTAAAACTCTATGATATTGCAACGAAGTAATTAACGTTAAGGGAATTTGTGCAACATACATTTTTCATGCTTCAATGTTTAAACTTTAAACCAATTATAGTGAACGGTAGAAAATTGAATTTACTTCCAACATTTTTATTTTTATTTTGAAATTGTATAATATTATGCCTTTTTTTCTATATTTACTTATCAGTTATCAAATATTATCGTTATGGACTATAATAATATGTACTGACAATTATAAATCATATCCAAGCATAAAAAAATCTCATTAATTAAATTGTAATGTTATTAACATGTCTATAATAGTATAGTCATTAGTCACTATATATTATAGTATATAATATAATAATACTAATAACTTTTTAATGCTGGAAATAATTCCAATTACAAAAAACACAGTTGGACAATATGTATATGCAGCATATATGTTAGAAGTAGGTATCTATATAAACATATGAGAATTATATAATTATTAAGAAGATGTAGCACCAGCATGTGTTGTCTCCGTCTTACAAAAGTATAACATTGTTTTGCGCAAGACGTCTTTACTCCCTCTGTATTTGTTGTCAAATTACCGAAATTCCACAACACACAGGGAAGAACTTTTATCTGCGTGGTAGTGATTTAATTTTTGTTGATAAAACTAATCAATAATTTCTGATAATTAAATTTAAAAAAAACCACAAAAAAACCTAACGTTCCCCAACTGTTTACTTTAAATGTCTTTATGTTATTCAAATAATAAAAACACTACGCAACATATAAAGTAAAGTTCTTTCCTATGCGATGTGGAATTTTGGTAATTCTACTTATAAATACGAAGGGAGCAAAATTATATCACGCGAAAAACAGTTGTTGCTATGTTGTACATTTGTCAGACGTTGACAAAACATGCGGGTGTGACGTGCTCTTATAAGTATACATAATTACAGAATCAAAATAAAATAACAGTATAATATATTATGTAATATAGTATAAATTTGTTCCTTCACACAGGATTTGTTCTTTTCACCGTGGTAATCGTATCAAATTCAAGAGGAGGATGGAACGCTCAAAACTCTTAATGAAACATTACAGGGAGATTGTATAGTGTATATTTGCCACTAAGAACCCGGGTGGTCACCCAGCCGAGAACTAGTGGTACCGCCTGGTGCTGGCACTCAAAGCAAATCAGTGACTGAAGTCAGACACCGTGCTACACCAAGCTACGAGATTATATTATACAATGTTTGACCTGATATATTTTGTCATATATATACAAAAATAATTACCGTGTGCACCTCATCACAAACGTCGACAGCACAAAAATATTCATCGAGTGTAAACTCTTAATTTTTCAAATAGTTTCAAGTTATAAAAGAACATAATTTGATAAGATAATGGTTCACATGGAATGGAGAAAATAAAACACAACTTGGTTAAATGACGCCAAAACGATTCATTAGTAGGTACCCAGGTCCAATTCAATTTAGCACTCATTGGCAACCGTTATAGTTAAAAAAAAATAGTGGTCCAAAAATGATATTAACTTATGAGATGTTTAAACATTTGTAATTTGTTTCCAAAAAAAAACACAGTATATTTCAGTGTGGTAATATTGTATTTACGATAAATATTTTTTGTGCGAAGAACAAGTTGATGGTCAACAACAACTGTGTAATATCCTTGCAATGTGCATGAACGGAAAAATGAAGATTTTTGAGCGGCACATTTCCGCTTGAACATAGACGTATAATATTATTATGGTGTGATTGCGGCGGTGGTAAGGAAGACCAAATTCGCTGTGAAGGAACAAATAATATACATATATTATGTTTCTGTTATGATTAAAAGTATAAAAAAAGAAAACCAAAAGGATGGATAATATTTATAAAAAAAAACCTTTGTACCTGCTCCGTAACTTACGAAATTAACCGAATGTGATTTATGATAAATACTGTAACGCTTATAATATGACAAGGGTAAACATTTGATAAAATAACGTCATTAGGTCACCTGATTAGCAAATCGTGAGAAATTAGTGACTGGAAGAGAGACAGCCGATAAAAATCAAACGCTTAATAATGTTAAAAAAAAAAGGTCTCCCGATTCATCCTGTAAATTTTAATTTCACCGACTTCCGAGTCATTGTTGAAAACTGTATAATAGTTTACGATTATCACGTCCGAAGTCCACACAGTACTTATATACTTACAGCTATTGTTATTTTATAGCCAGACATAAATAATTAATGAGTGGCTTTTTTTTATCGAGTTCGAAAAGCGAAGAACCTTCGATTCGAATACAAGGTAGAGGAAATCGACTAAGCCGTAGATGTTGAAAATATTTTTTACTACGTCAATACAACTTTCCAAATGTATAGTGGGCGAATAGCATTAATATTTTTTTTCTACCGCAAAAGCAATATAATCGAATTCAAAACGAATAGGTACCTTTGTTGCTTGCTATATCGACTACCAATACGTCAGAAAAAATGATATTGCATGTTTTTTAAATATCAAAGTCCACAGTATTAAACATTTTTCAATAGGCCGTTGTGAAATTGTAGACATTATTTTCAATATTGCACTTAAGTACAATTAGAGAAACAAATATGACATTAAAGTGGGTTGAATCTCGTAATATTGATTCAAAAACTATTGTAGATTTTTTTATTATTATTAAATAAAGCATCGGTGACTATGAACATTGCCTGTATTGAAAATTAACAACGTTTACACTTTATCTTAAATTACATTGAGCACTCATACGAATAACAATCGATTAATTGGTCTATACTATACTATAGTGTTAATAATAAAGGTTATCATGCATTTTATGTTGGTGAAGGGTATTATAGATTTAGAATTTCATACTTCTATACTTTAAAAAAAAAACCGTTGAATCAAGAACCATAATATATAATCAATCCTTAACAAATACTTAGGTCAAAACTCGATTAAAAATTGTATTTTTAAGAACTTCTATCGACTATCAATGATAAACAGCACGTTTAACATATAGCTATATAAAAAGATATATTTTGATTTGTATTCCTAATAAATCTATATAATGTATACCGTGTGATTTGAAGAACTCTTTATTAGATAGAAGTAAGTCACATGAAGCTAGTTATAGTTTTAAATAAGCTATAATTTTATAAGTATTTACACTTTAAACTTTAAATGATTCTAGTCTGTAGACATTGGAGTGTAGTAGCACTCGGGTATCCCGCAAAATGTCTATCTACTTCTTCGATCATCTAAACTTTAAATATAAGTAATAGACACTTATTAGTTATTACTAATTGATTACTCGTCTAAAAATTGATTTGAATACATTGAAATACACAGCTGATAAATATTTTGAATAATGATATGAAATTAAAAATATTTTATGTTGTCATTCAAAAACAAATAAAAACTTAAATCATGATATCAATAAGAAATAGTAATAAAAAAAAACCTTTTTCAAAACTTAACTTTGTCTTGTATCGACTTTAAATTAAGTAAAAACGAACGAACCACCTGATAATAACCAAACAATAGACATCATGATCATTGCATTTTAGAGTACCTACCTATGTCAAGAAAACTTAACAACGTAGGTATACAAGAACAATGTACATGTTCAATAATAATCGTTGTAATTGTAGAAATAAATAAATAACACACCCGCTGATACTTCAATAAAAAAAAAATAATAATAATAATCGTCACCATGTCAGATTAAGTCTAATGATAATAATCAATAGGTTATATCATACTGTATGTCTATTTACATCTACGCCGTTGGGATGCAATCACGAATCGATATATTTACGGTATTTCTCATTTATACGAATAACATGGCGCAAAAAAGTTTCTTTTCGAACCGTTTTACTCGAATGGCATTATTCATTCAGTTAGTACTGGAAATAATAAAATGATTTTGTTTCCTTGACTTCTTTATCAGAGTTTTTGGACCTGGAAATAAACTTTCCCTTGTAGCACTGACGACATAATTGAAAATTCATGGCTTGTGAATAATAAATGTTACTTCCGCCCCCTTGCCTGTCCACCGTTTGCGGAGCCGGCTCTCTTAACGTTTGTCCACCGACTCGATTATCTCACACACTATTTTGACACGCGAGACTATTGTTTTGACAAAAACTGATCGCGAAACGCTATAAACGTCATAAAAAAAGGATATATTTGTATTTTATTATGGCACAATAAAATGTCTTGCCAGTGAAATTCCGTTGACGTCGCTCCCATTGTTACATTATCGTTTAAAAACGTTTTATAACGAGCTCCAGTTCGATTCTTATTCTGGTCCCCGGGGGCTTTTAAAAAAAGTATAATAATATAATACAAAAGAATTTCAATATCTTTTAGAAAGTTGGAAGTCCTAAAAAATATCTCGGGGGGACGAGTTATTAAAATAATTATAATTTTAATAAAAACTTAATTGTTTTTATAGAAATTGAAAAAAAAACAACCGGAAACTCACAATATTTTCCTACTGCCATCAATAATATTTAATATTCATGGACTATGCACAATTTTTTGCCAATGAAATTGATATTTTGTTTCAAAGAATTAGTTTTAAACTTTGTGTAAATATTTGAATAAAGTTTACACTTGTCGTTCAATATCATGTATTTTTAAGTCTAATAATTATTACTTAAGGAGTCTCGCTATACTGCCGTCAATTTCAACTCGAAAGAGCTTAAGTTTTGACAAAATAAAGTTAATTTACGCTGTCCGATTTTGATTCTAAAAATAAAAATGTACTCGACAGAAAATTATCAATAGATTGTAAGGAAAACTTTTAAAAATGAAATCTAATAATTTTGTGAACTGTAATTGAAAACTTGGTTATATGAATATTTTCAAATCTTAATTAAAATTAAAAACGAATTGTGTTCCGTACTTTCGTACCATCTACACAGACATTTTTCTGCTGAATTCAAATAATTTCTTCATGAATCAAAATCAGACAACGTAACTAACTTTCATTTTGCCAAAACTATAAGTAAGTTGTCGTTTCGTGAATATTATATTGTTATCAAGAAATTGGCTTGCACATGCGTGTACGAGAGTGACATCCATTGGCGGCTTCAACCGGTTAATACCGGTTGTAATACTTATAACCTGATAATACGATAAGTAATAAGTTAGGGCTGGGATTTGTATGTCAATACATATTTTTAGTAAAACATAATAAATTAATTATTGCAAATGATAAATTCGTTTCACGTGATTTGCAATAAAATTATACATATTTTATTTTACATATTTTTACATAGGTACTTTATAAAATTTTCGCTTTTTTTTACATATTTCATAAATGTTGACAATTTTGATGGTTTAGTAATATTTTACGTTTGTATTTCGATAATGGTACTCGGCAAATTGTAAGTATATAATGTATATAGGAAATAAGTAGGTTAAAATAAATATTAATAACTTGATTTTAGTTTATCTTATCTATTTCTGTTCGATAACCATACCTTGATGATCCTAGTGAAATAACAGCCATGGAGTATGCACTGATAACATTTTGTGATGTGGAATGCTCCTTTAGTAGGTATAAGTCAGTGTTAAAATCGCCGTACATTTAATTTTGAAAATTTAAAACAATATATGGTTTGTCATTATTTCACTTTAAATTGATTAAACATCAATTGTATTTCAATTCATCAACATATTTTTTTTTACTAGGTATTGCATATTTTTTAATTTTTTACCACAAATTATTATATTTTTTAAATTAAATTACTTAGACATATAAGACAATAGTATTATTCAAAAATTATTTAGAATTGTATTTTAATTAAAAACTTAAACAGATTTTTTAAATTTTTCTTAGTAAGTACATATTTTTTATTTTATACTACATACTGTGGCAATTTTAATTACATATACGTGTACATATTTTTGGTTTTTTATTACATATAAATCCCAGCCAATAGTAATAACTATCCAATCCATCAGAAAACAACTACTATATATTGTATAACTAGTGACATGTATACGTACTAATATCGTAAATTCGTATATTATACTATGACAATATATGCAGTACAAATTACACACAACTTTTATTTGGCCATCAGGCACTCACACGCAGTGGCGTAGCCAGGGGGAGGGGTAGTGTGTTAACCCCCCCCCCCCCCTCCCTCGGCCGTATTTATATCAAAAATATAATGTTTATAATATAGAAATACAATCATTTGGATGTGGTAAAATGTATTTGGTTTTGCCGTATTCACACACTACCACAGTACCACGGACTAAGATATAATGGACTGGTATCGACATGACGAGGAGGGCAGAGAGTATGACTCTCAAGTGTCTGGTGTTATCATTGTGTTGTGGGATCTAACAGTTACCAGCGTGCATGATCGTGATTGTACCTTATACCATTAAGTATAGATAGTACTATCTATACTCAATGCTAATACCTATTATCGCAAAACATTATGGAATTTGCGTTATCGACTGCACTGGTGATAATAATAATTATCATTAAATTATTTAATAATTTTACTAGTCCTCCGGTCTAGGAAGTTGTTATCAATATGAATATTATCATTATAAAATATATGGACACATTATTTATTTTGTTATTTTATGATTTTAATTTCTCAGTTCTCTAGTTTTGACAAGTTTTCTTTATAATAATTTAAGATAATTTATAATATTTTATTGTTATGGATTCTTCAAAAAAAATTAGATCTGAACCCTTAACAGAAAACATTGTAGTAATTTTATTTGAGTTATATTGTACTGGTTATTTTGCATTATAGTTATTTTAAAAAAAAGGAAAACTAATTATTTTAAATAAATATTTGGAAGTTTAACGTATAGTATAATTTATTTAAACATTTTATGACTATATTTCAAGGAGTGTGAAATCATTCACAAATTACATTTCATCAACCCCCCCCCCCCCCCTAAAAAAAATCCTGGCTACGCCACTGCTCACGCGTCACTCTTGAAGTAGGTGTATTCCTCAGGTCGTATAAGATTTAAATGTATTGTGTATTTTTAGTACTTGCATCAAGATCTTATTACACTACAATGGGAACCAATTGGCGTCATACCGCTAATACAAAAAAAAAAAACATTTTCCGTCAACAAATAAAATAGTGGTTTAATTGCTTCGCTTTATGGAAATGGCGTGGAAATAAAAATGTAGCAAAGGTAAATTGACATAAATTAGTAGGTAATCTATAATAATAATTAATTACATATGTCTATAATGATATTATATTATAATGCATATATAATATACCATATAGTATTCATGTATGTAAAACAAAAAAAAAAAAATTTTATGTAATATATTGTTATGAATAGGTATTAATTTAGCCATATTTTAATGGTTTTACACTAGTAGGTACCTACATCAGCTAGTACCCATATAATATTTGTATTTGATTGTGAAATAAATTAAATTCATAATATGTATACCAAAAAGTTTTTGGTACGATGTGTATAATATGTAAAATATAATATGTTCAATGTTGTACCTATCTATTAGATTGTTAGCGGAGCGAAAGAATAAACTGATTTTACAATGATGAGTGTTTTTTTCTGTCTGTCGGCAACATTTTGGATAGTAAAAATGCTCCAGTTTTCAAGATCATCATCTTTCCTGATAGAAAAGTGAATCTAGATGGTACTTTGGGAGGTGAAAATTAAAATTTCCAAGTAGTTTTAGAAAACATCAAGAAAAACAAAAAAAAAGTAAAAAAAGTAAAAAAAAGTGGTAATTTTTATACAAAACCAATTTTTGAAAAATTCGATTTTATTTTTTTGTGTAATATAAAAACTAATAACCTATGACTTATAACCGTATGGCTTTGAAATGTTCACCAAAAATGTATATTAGAATTTTCCATAAATGGTAACATTATGTTATATATACAGTTTGAATTTAAAATGCTTACGATATTGGATTTTCGTCGGTAAATTAAAGAAGTTTCATGTATCAATTTTTGATATTCTGTTATAATTCAAAAACAAATAATATTAGATACTTGAAATTTTCACCAAATATTAAAATTACCATTTTCCAAATATGGTAATATTTTCAAACAATTTTGACTCTTTTTGAGCTATTTATAGCCTATTTTTTTTTTAAATGTAAATTATTTTAAAGTTAGAAATTCATAAAAGTTTTTCTTTTCATAGCTAAGACCTGACGGGATGGATTCGGTTGGGTGAACCTTCATTGTATTTTTATCTCTATCGGTGACTCGTTTCTGCACGGCACCACATTTTGGAACTCGTCACAGCTGGAAGTTCTGTGATGGTTTCACTAGGTCTGATAAATTGGTTTTTTAGACTTTGGTTTAATATAGGTATATTAATATTTCGCAAAACATAGGGTTGGGGTGCCTGTAGTAACTTGTCCGCTTTTCTTTCTGACATTACTGCTACTTTTCATCTTACATTTGGAGGGGCACAAACTCAAACTCTTTATTTTTTCTACTGGTTTAGGTTAAAGACATACAGTCATTATTCTATTTTAGCTGTAATAGGCTACATATAGGTACACTCCTCTGCCATGTGTTGACTATTGCCACTCTAAAAAAGCATATTCTCCAGCCTATAATAGCATATAGGTAACTGTTGAATAATATAACAATAATGTGAAAATAACATTTAAAATTTAAATCTCATGTATTTATCATGAATAATTATATGTAATTCACAACTTGAGTGACATAAACACAACGTGTTCAAAATGTATGAATATCAGTCACTGTCAAACCAGATCTGTGTTATTACTTGTTTACTCCATGAATACAGTAAATTGAACTACTATCAAACTATTAATGGTAATAATATTATCTCTAAAGGCTTTCAATGATATTTTAACTTTAAAGCGAACCATACAATCATTTTAATTTAATTTTAATATTTCAAATAATTAGGTTTATATTAAGTCACTTTAAAATTTAAATATTAATAAAAGCCTCTACCTACCCTAGATAGTTTTATTACTTTTAAGTTTGATAATAGGTCAATTCAACACGAAATTGGTTCTACTGAACGCAAATTTTTTCTCGTACCTACGTATGTAGAATGAAGACACTGGT
This sequence comes from Acyrthosiphon pisum, assembly GCF_005508785.2. Classification (NCBI taxonomy): domain Eukaryota; kingdom Metazoa; phylum Arthropoda; class Insecta; order Hemiptera; family Aphididae; genus Acyrthosiphon; species Acyrthosiphon pisum. The sequence continues at coordinate 68,824,958 of NC_042494.1, read as the reverse complement.
TTGTTTTTCTTTGATTCATTTTAAGATCATCTACTCTTTTAGTAGCAAAACCTAACCAAGAACATACTCGTTTATCGGTGGAAAACTATTGGATTTTCAAGTAAATTTATATTTTTCACGATTGACGCAATGTTTACTAGTAGACATGCCATTGGATTCATATTCCATTATAAACAGACATGATGCGGTATTGGACGCAAAGGTTTTTTTTTACATAATTTGTTATATTTCTTGTGTCAACGAATTTCATGATAAGGGTAAACTAGTTCGTTTTGATGTTGATTTGATTTTTTGAAAATGCTATTTCTATCTCTTCGCATAACCATGACGTATCGGTTTAATATAATACGTATAATTGGTGAAACTTGCGAAGAGGAAAACTGCGAACTGCGTCAGTCATAGCTGGCAACTGCAGGGGCAATATAAAAATTAGTTAAAATTGGCTCATTTAAAATGGCCCGTGATCACTGATTAATTGTTTATAAATACACAATACTAATTACTATTGTAATGATGGCGCCAGACAATAAAATTATAACGTATATTGTGTAAGTGAAAGTTTATACATTATTATTGCAACTAGAAATCAATAAAATTGCATGCCTAATGTTTAGTACACAAGATGTCAATTTAATTGTCTACACTGCACAGTCTTTATTCTGAGTTAAAATTTTTCTGAAAGTAGTTTTTTTACATAATTTGATGCTGTTGCAAGACAAAATTTTCTTAAAACATATAATTTTATTATTTAATATCATTATACATTTTATATTATATTACTAGTTTGAATTGCAATTTCGAATTTCATATTCCCAATCAGAATATATTATTTGGAGTTTCCAATTGATAAGAATCAAATTTTGGAAGAGTATAGTTAAATAGTTATAACTTATAATTTGTATTTAAAGTTAAGATAAGCGAGATAGAATGCCATACGCCGAGCTACCTTTCAATTTTCAAAATGTTGGCCCATTACTTGCTCATCACAACTTTAAATACTTATAACTAATTGATTACCTACTAGTTAAAACTTCAATTTTTACATAATGAAATACTCTGAAAAATATTTTTCTTAAGAATTTAAAATTAAAATATGTATAGTCACTTATCAAATAAAAAATTGTAAACATCATGTCTTGCAATGATACAATAAAAATATTTTAAAAAAATTTTAACTTTTCAAAATGAATATAGAGACTGAACGAATAACCTAATAATAATAAGTGTACATTATTAATATTACAGTTTTATTATAGTATTTTTGGGTTCCATAGACAATTAAAGTTTTTAAACAATCGTCTAGCTATACAATAAACTTGTTTTATGGAATAACTATTTAAATTTAAATGTAAGTATTTTTGCCTATAAGAACTACCATAATCGTAAAAATAAATATTAAATACAATGAAATAATGTAGGTTACAACTGTCCACATACTATGTAAATCTTATTGAGGAGATGACCAAAGTTTTGACCTTTAACGACATCAGTAGATTTTCTGCCATGACAGTGCTTAACGACAAGTTCATGCAAGTTGAAAAACAATTTTGCCATGTGGGGAAGACTCTCCGACTGTTCTTCAGACAAATGACCCGGAAAAAAACCTTATAAGAGCTATACACAGCAAAGTTTTTTTTAGTGATTTCTTTTATACTTTTACTTATTTTCCTACCTATTTGTTTCAAAATGTTTTATAACACTGTTCAAGTACCTTTTCTACTTTTCGACCGGGTAGATTGTCCATTTGAAATCAATGGCCGTGTGAATTGGGTTACGACATCAAGAACTCGTACTTCTAACTTTACATAGCATAAATATACCATATTGGACATAGGTACTTAACTTTAAACGCTTCGCGAAGACAATAAATTGTGTTATCTTTTACATTTGAATATTAGTTCAAAAACACGCATTACTTGATGAGATAAAATTGAATTAAAAAGTATTACATCGTTTTCCACATAGTTGTAAATTATAAAAAAAAAATTGCCTATAAAAAAATCTCTCGATTTAGAATAATTTTCAGTGTGGAAATTACAAAAATAACTTCATTGGTTATTTGGTGATTCTATGAATATTTTTTATCAGCTCGTAATTTAAAGCCTACAGTTCAAGTAAGCCACGTACAAAAGTTTTGTATAAGCGCGTTAATGATAATAATTTGTTCAAAACGAAAATGTATTAAGTTAATTGCATTTTATTTAGTTAAAAGTTTTATTCAGTTAGTTTGTAAAGATAAAAAATATGATTTAATATTATCGCGATAAAAAAGAGTACACAATATATTATATTCTCTCGCGTTATGACGCGAAATCATAAATGTAATTAAAATAATAAATGTCGTGTTTTCACCGCAGCAGGTGCAGTTTGCGGGCAAGGTAATTAATTGTGCAAAAGAGGTTGTCAATCGTACTATAGGAGTAGCAGCCACCCAGGTACGAACTGAACTAGATCTCGATTAAATTGCAAATTGAATTCGTACAAGTTTAATGGATATAATATATAAGCATCTATATGGTGAACAAGTTCAAACAAATTTTAGAGCCTATGTCTGAATTGTTTGGAAAAGTTTTAACGATCTGCGCTATATAGTTTATAAAAATGTGTGCAAGTGGTTATAAACTTTAATGTACAAACTTCTTGTTATAGTCTGTGAAAAATGATGTTTTACACTCTATCATCGTGTGACGATGGTTAAACAATAATACCCTTCCCGCGATTCAAATGAATAGGTTAAAAATTATTTTTACAAATCTTAAGTATGATTTTATACATGACGTATATACGTAAGTATATACTTACTTCTCACATTAATTATTGATTATACCGTAGAATTTTATTGCCATACGATTGAACTTCGATATAGTATAATGGTTAATAGTGTTTCGTACTTTAGTGTGTAATTTTTTATTATAATCTATTATGCTTGCAAGCATATTATATATGTTTTTTTAAATTGTTAAATTATTATATTATCGGGGAAAAACAATTGACCATACTTTTCAATCCCTATTCAGTAGATTCATATTGTTTTATACTTTTATTACAGTTTCCGTTGTATGCAGATAAAGCTCATTATTAGCTATATAGTACGCTGCATATTATAAAAGCATTTTTAGTTGAAAACAGGTCATCCGAGTTTAATCTTTTTTTTTGTACTGATAGAAATATATGCATGACCGTCATAATTGTCTATTTTCATTCAATCTATGAGATAAATCAACTTAAGTTTTAACACGCATAGCTGGTTTTTGTAATACGACATGATTACTTTGTTTTGTACAATTTTACCGTATTACTAAGAATTGATGAGTAGAACTTTCTCAAAGTTCACGACCGTTCTTGGGAAACTAAAAGCTTTATGAGTAAGGTGGTTAGTTAAAATACTAATTAGGAACAAAGAAAGTTGCGTATAAGCAATATTGACAGCTAATCAAATAAGAATTATAATATACATATATAAAACTTTAAAATTACTTTACCTTTCTAGATGTAGTCAAAAATCGATAAATGTTAATAAAATCATAAGATAAATAAACTGAAACTGTGCCGGTAAAAAATTATCAATAATTAAATTAAAATCCCTTTTAACGGAGAATTTTACAAATGTTATACCTAGTTCATACTAAAATAAAATGCTTACGATCGAAAGAGAAATAGAATATCAACACATAATAATTAGTTATTACACAATAAATACCAATCGGATTTAACTTCAGATATGTTTTTAAATTCTACAAAACTATAAATCTATGACTTTTTTATTTTTTTTATTATTTTGTTTAACATGTATATATTTATTAATATTATTATATATTATGTTTTAATAAATCTGTTTGTCTATTGATTTTATTATTTTGTTAGTTACTTTAGTTCGAGGTCTTAGAATATCGCGAAAAAGATCTGGTATAATGTTTTATTTTCGGTTTCGTATCGGTGACATTCTGTTAAAACATTTTTTAATAGTGAGTTGAGCTCCACGGGTGATGCATACTATAATTGTGGAATTTTCTTTAACCATTAAAAAATCGTAAGTTAACTTTGTACCTATTGTCAACTTTTAATATATTTAATACTGACTCGTTTTTTCTGTGTTAGTTATTTGTGGGCCACTTGACTGTTCTGTTTGTTTAAACCATGGTTTATTGTATGTTTTAGATTGTGTATTATATTATAGCACATTATAATTTACAGCCAAAACCAACAGATATTTAAAATATCGAGTACATTTTATTTTTTTAATCCGAAGAAGATCATTAGGAAAAACTAATAAAGGAATTCTTGTGAGACATAATAAAAAAAAGTTGTTTGATAAAGTGAAATATTATTAGGTACTGAAATGTTGATCGAATAGATAAAAATTTCACGTCAAAGTCAAAGTTCCAACCTCAGCTTTAATATTATCCAGCTTTAATCGATTGGTTCAGCTATCTTATTTTATAATAAATTATGACAACCTATATAATATTTTCTGATAACCAAGCATGTCAGCTTTCAACAACGTGAAGCTTCGTGTGTTCATTAAAGTTAGCTACATAATTTCGAAGGTACTTTTATCGTTTACCTATATATATATATATATATAATGACCTTCAAAATCTCAATGACACTTGATAAAATAATAATATATATGTACATGTTAATACGTTTGGGCTACAACTATATATTATGTATACTTTGATAGACGTAGTGGCTAAGAAGTTAGAACCCTTTCAATATATCGGAAACTGACATAATCAGGTAGACAGATAAACAGATAGATTGATAGAGAAAGAGAGATAGACATATAAAGAGAATTGGGGGAAGAGGAGATGGGGAGAAAGAGAATGATTGGGAAATATAGTAACGTGTATAAAGCAATGATGTCGTAATTCATATACATCGTCAGTACTAGGTGACCACCGATACCTCCGTGATAGTGACCACTTTATTTTGGCAAACTAACCATTTTCCAGCCCTTCGTATGCGATGGTATAAATTATGTAATATTATATACCTACAAGTATCTAATCTAAACACGAACCAACCACGTCATAACTATATGTATATATATATATATATATATATATGTTAAATAACTGCAGCAGGGTAATATTATGTGTTAAGGTATGATGGTGAATAATATCATCAATAAATTATATTATCGGTGGTGGCGGCGGCAGCGGTGACGTCGAACATACGATAGAGAGAGAGATTGCCGATTGGGGTGCTGGGGTGGGTGGATTGACTGTGAATTCAAGCAATGACGACGACGACGACGGACCCGAAGAGAAATCCGGGTCATCACGTAGTATATAGCTGCACCGGCAGCGACTGTATACTCGTGTACCACCGACCGGCACCTAACTTATGTATATATATATATGACCACACCTAACCACACCCGACCAACACCACACCCGCGACCTTTAGTGGCTTGACGGAGGAAGTAGGATCGACCATGGAGCCTCTCCTCCCCTGGCGAGGGTGAGAGAGATAGACTGGCCCTCGTCATCCCGGATCAGACCACCACGGCGCGAACGTGTTGTCATAGTGCAGCGGGGTAGGTGCCATCTGCCTATATATATATATACATGACATACAGAGAACAATGCGTGCGAGCGGACGAGCGGCTTTTCTTTATTTTCGCCGTTTTGCCTCCACCCGATCCCACCACCCCCATACGCTGAGTCCGAAGGTTCTGCTGCTGCTGCTGCTGCTGCTGCTGCTGCTGCTGCCGCTGCTTCTGCTGCTTTATATTCACCATCCATCCATTAAAACCGTTTCACCCGTCTACTATGCGCACAAATACGACGACGACGACCTCGACGCGAATTCTTCGCAAAATAAATAACACCGTCCGCTTCATCGTAGTCGGGTCACGCGCATAATATTTTCGACGGACGTGGTAAGCAAAAGACCGCCGTAGCCGTCACGTCTCTCCCGCGCCGTAGTCCCGTCGACGTTTAACATAATACATTTTATAACTACCTGTGCGTGTATATTTAATATTTATTATTGAAATATTGCATAATATCTATACGTATATGTGTGTGCGTGTGCTTATAATATTATATTGTACGGACCTGAATTGTCGCGGCGGACGGGTGCAAAATTATATAATTACGAGGGTGTGCAACTACCACCCCGCACCCTAAAATCGTGTCTGTGACTACGTGACGCCGAGCCGGTCACTTCGCTCGGCTGACACTGTTCGCCTACGTCGAGAAAATATTTTCCAAGCCAAATACATTGCACATTTGCAAGGTATAACGGTGAGCAATGACGGCGGCGGCTTGACGTGCGACGATGACCATTGCATAATAATATTATGATGGGTACAAGACAATAATTATTTATAGATCTGAAGACCTTTATTTTCCAGCCGATGTGTGATAATATCCGAATTTTTGGTTTCGAAGCGAAATGTTTTCGTTAGCAAAATTTTATAATATTATAACTGCACGCGTAGTTCGTGTGGATTGCGCGGGTATGCGTGAACTCGAATTCTATATAAAAGAAGGCGAATCACACACGGGTATAAAATGCAATTATATCACCAAATAGATCGCACGAAAATGATCAATGTGACATAAAACAATATAATTATACTTGATATCATGTACGCGACGTAACCACAAATTATGTACAAAACAAGTAGGTGGAACCAATAATCATTATTACGTAATGTAAATAATAGAATCTATATATTATATAAAAATGGAGACAAAAATGTAGAACAATTCATCAATCAGAAGAATCAGAGAAGGGCTGGTCCGATTTGGCTCAAATTTGTTTTAAGATGTTTGTAACTGCCAGGAAAAGGTTTTTACGAAATAAAATTTTAGGAAAATCCACCGGAAAGTTAGGAAATCTCAAATCTGTATGCCAAAAATACAACAGTGGTGCAACAGTGCATTATATTATATTGGTTCCTATTGGCTAGGGCATGTTTGTTGATTTCATATAATATAAAAATGAATCGCAGAATGTGTTGCTAAGCGCAATAATTCTACTGTACATGTGTTGTGAGGAGGAGTTCATCCTAAACGGTTAGACCGATTTTAATGAATTTTTTTGTATGCGTTTGCGTTTATTCATCTGATTTTAGTACGGTTAGGTTAGGTTAGGATTTTGTATTAATTGATTATATCAATTCACCATAGGTAGAATACGACAAACTTGGTATAACTTAGATACTTTAGAGTTAAATCATACACTGACGTACATACAGCACGGGGTCTGCGTTCTACCACAGATAGATTGCATACCTGATAATGTACTGCTACGAATCAGAATTTTTATTCCGGGCAACGGAAAAGTTAAGATTAATTTTGAAACCATACGCCGAATATTAAATAACAAATTGAACAAAGTTTGAGTCACATATAGTTGGTACACTTGATCGGCAACGAAGTGCACGGGTCCAGCTAGTATTTACATATTTAGTAGTATATAAAAAAAAAATATACAAATAAAAATGCATATTGCACAATATGTGACCATAATAATATGATATTATGTACATAATTTCTATGATTAGAAAAATTAGAATTAACATTGATTTATATTAAGTTTTAAATAAAAATAATATAACTTTATAATAAATTTGTTGATCTGCAAGATTGTACGTTTCGCACTTTCACACGTAGATATGTGTATTTATAAATGTGATATGTACCTGAGAATTTGGAGCTTTTATACAACATTACCTAGGTAGGTATATTATAATATCATATTGTCAGATATAGGAACAAATGTAAAAATTGAATTCTCAAAAGTATTTACCAACGGTGATAAATTCCCCATATAACAGATACAGAAGGTATAGTATGACACATTGACACGTAATACCAGACCAAAAGTATTGTTATTGAAATATTTTTAAAAATGAATATTTTTAATTAAAAGTTTCAACTATTTCAAGTAACACAATTTTCAAGAATATTTTCGAGAGCTAATTAAGTAATTGGCTTAGGTATACTGAAAAAAAATGTTTAAGAAAAAAAATATAAAGTACCTATAAGTGGTGATAAATAAGAGTGTAAAGATTATTTTAATACTCTATTGACAGTGAAGGCATTTAAACTGAACAAATAACAATAATTTTTTATTAAGACACAGTTAACGGTATTTAAAAGTTAAAACAAATATTTTGATGGAAAGAAATTTAAATAACAGATTATAAGTTGTTTGTGTAATTATCATAATATTTAAGTTATTAAAGGAGAACTTTTTAATATCATTGTACTAAAATTATGATTATTTAACGTAATAATAAGCGCTTCTAAATAGTTAATTTCAATACAAGCCTACTTGACCACCCATCCCTTATGAGTGTTTATATCTAATGAACTTTGTGCGTGAACAAATATTTTGTTTGTGCTCTTACATTTGGCTTGCACGACAAATATCAGCGGTCAATTTAGTTTTGTTTTACGGAGAGGGTGATGACAAAAACAATGTTATGAAAACCCACTGAACTTTTAAGAATTATAAAATTGTGTAGAGTCTCATCTAAACGAGCTGTTCTTCGTCATTTCTTTAAGCAGATTTAATTTCGCATGAACGGTTCGCTCGTAGCTCGCGGCAAAATGAAAATTGTTTTCCCCAAGCATTAAGATATATCTTCAAAAAATAAAATAATAATAAAACAAAAATATAACTTGGTTTTAGTTTTTTCCCTTCTTTAAGGCATTATAGCGGATTTAAAGTTATGCTTGCAGAAAGTTATTTTCTTGACAATACTTAACATTCCGTTTCATACGAAGATTTATTTTATTAAATTTTCATGCCCACAACATTTTAGAGTACTATATGTAAATAAACAATTATACATCACGAAAATTCTACTCTTTAATACTTTAATAAAATGTAAATATTTTATTTTATAGATGTTACTTTTAAAATCGTCGCGCCGAGTGTTGTATAAAAAAAAAAATCCGTACTCTCTCTCTAAAAATCGCTTGTCTCTTTGCTAAATTTCACTTTTGAAGATTTCGAAAATGACAACCATCTGAATAAAGGATTAAGTCGTAGTATCCGCACGCAACGAATCAATTTGATTGCACCTATATTATTTTGATGATTGTAATTACAAACGTAATTTCGATCCGCAACGGTCTCAGCCTTGGCAAAAGCCGGTTATTTAGAATCAAATTAATGTTGACTTTGCCGAGTTGATTAAAACGTAGTATAGCTGACCGGCTGTATTATGTGTGGTCCGCCAACGTTAAACAAAATAAATGTTACAATTTAGTTTATTAGTTCGACCCATTGTATTTATATATATTATATATATTAGTATAGCGCCGTGTAATTCTATCACTGTAGTGTTCAAAAATACCGAGAAGAGCGTTGGTCTAGACCCTCGCGGGTCAATAACACAAAATTCGGTCGGCGTGTAATAATAGCCATACGATAATATATCATAAATAAAACCGTGCGATATGAATAAAAACGGCCTTTTCCTCCCACTCGGATTTCCGTTATATTAATATATTATACTGCTTAAATGCTATGTCATAATAATAATATAATAAAAGTCCAACGAAATTACCGCCATAAAACGAAACCCATAAATGTGTCGATTTGCGGCGGTGATACGCGTTCGATATCCGCGACGAAACATTCGTCGGACGATCTCGGATGTGTGTTCAGAATTCGCGAGATATCCACCCGCTCCCCCTATTATCTTCTGTTCGTCGTCAACCCTTCGATTCCACGAAACGGACAACTTTACTAATTATTATCGTGTTTGCAGTGTTGTGTTTTTGTTTTACCCACGCCCCCCCCCCCCTTGACGCAAACAATTTTAGGTATAGAATCGGACGTCGTCGCGCTCTCCGTATATCCATCATCTCTTATACATCCGCGAGTTTATTCGAATCAGAAAAGTTCTTTTTTACGGTTCCTTAGCGAGGTGATCGTCAAACGTCGTGGCCAACGAGGTTATGATATTATATTATTATATCGTTATATTATGCTTACCTACTCAGCTGTGCAGTATAAACAATGGGCGACCTTTTACAAAATCGACAAACGAAACAGACGAAACGGACAACAATCATTATTATTATTATTATTTGCTTACAAATGATGTGTTTGTGTTTTCAATAAAGCATACGACCGTCTGAGTGACGTAAACAATTTTAGGTATAGAAACGGACTCGCTACTTAGTTCGTTCGTCGTAGCCATCTACGTAGGATATCATCTATCTATATACGTCTGCGAGTTTGCTGTAGAAT
>NC_042494.1:68800314-68814422 GCF_005508785.2 Acyrthosiphon pisum | reverse complement strand
CCCCCCCCCCCCCCCCCGATCAACACATCCGTTTAGAAGTGTCAAGGTGTTTTTGATCCCTAGCTGTGTACGAAAACGATTGTACTCACAAGTTAGGTAAAACATCGTTTCGAGTATTTGACGAAATCAATTATTATACGGGACGCATTAAGTGCAAATTTTGCTTACCAGTTCATCGATAATACGCAAGAAACGATCAATATATAAATATATTTCATAACTCAGTGAACGAAAACAAAAATGTCACCTTTCACAGAATACAACCGGCACAACATTTTATAATATAAGCGAGTTCATTATAATTGTGCAGGAGCAGTGCAGTAGGCGATGGACAGTACTTAATCGCTTAATAAAGTTTTGTTGTTTAAGTCGAAAGCAGTACCATCACAATTTTGTTCTATGTTTGGGGCGACAACATAATATTATAAGAACAAAATGTTCATCACACAAAGATGTAACCGTATAGGCTCCAATATTTTCGGGTATCTTATGTACCAAATACCAATTTGCAGGCAATCGCAATGACATGTTTATACAGGCAATTTTTTTTTTTTTTTGCTCAATCTAATTTATAAAAAATTACATTGTTTTGTATTTTGCTTTTTATTCGAATCCGCTCAAAATAATTTATAAATGATCCAACTCTATAATGTGTTTTTATTTTATTAAACATTATCTTTTTCGACATGTAAGAAAATATTTGGTATATTTTGAATCTTGGGTGACACCCTTGTGATTTAGATTTTAACACTGTTAGATTTTGAATTGTGAGCCTTTTTGGCTGGTAAGAAACCATAATATTTTGTTTCTATGAAGCATAATAATACGTTATAAATGTTTATATTTACACGCTATATACACATATTTTATAGTACTATATATATTACTGGTACTACATGCGTTGTGTATACGTTTTCTACTAAAACGATTAATAATTTGGTATAATGAACTTTACTTTTATAATATGATATAATCGTCCTGTGGCCGTAAAAAATGACGACTGTTAAAAAAATTGTGATTGTTCAACTCCTTTATTTGAGTGTAACCCGCTGCAGTAAGTGCAACTCAGCCACCCTGGTAGGAAATCCGATTACGTCACAACCAATATTAAAAAATAAAAAAAATACTAATTTCTAATAATTATTTTTCTCATAACCAATAACAACTATCAATAAACAAACATTTCAATCGTAAAACTCACTCAAAATCCTTGTTAAAACACCTCCCTGGGTTGGGCCTGCTGGGTCCATTTGTGAATCTAAACCATTCAAGCACCCGCTGAAGTCCATACAAAAAATGTCATCAAAATCAGTACAGCCGTTTAGAAGGAGTTTGAATACTTACACACGGACAGAAGAAATATATAATATACTAGCTAACCCCATGCACTTCGTTGTGCCCTTAAAATATGACAACCCTTTAAAAAATTGTGATTGTTCAAATCCTTTTGGATGTAACTCGTAGCAGTAAGTGCAATTCAGCCACGCTTTCTATTAAAACGGTTAGTAATTTGGTTTAATGAACCGTTCTTTTATAATATATAATATTATATAAAATATAATGTAATATAATTATTATAATAGTGGAAAACATATTCTTTCAATATTATTCGGTAACCATCTTCATCCTGTAATCTGCTAGAGATTTCTGCGATTCACGTGGTTTAATTAATATACCCGCTCACGCTTCGATAACTGGATTAGCGTGTCCAAATAATATTTTAAAGTATTCAAATCCCGAAACGTTATTTTATTTATTTAAAGTAGATGATTATTTAGCATAATATAAAACCAACAAATTCGGCGTATTCAATTTTCTTGGTTAGAAAAAAATATAAAGATGGATGTGCGTGGTACGTTGAATAACAAATAACTGTATACATATTGTATAATAATATACAGACCAGCGTCCGTAATTAAATATTGAAAAATAAATACAAATTCGTTTTAATTTAAAAAAAAAATGTCTCATTATACACAACCAAAAAGAAGAAATTATTATATTGACTGAACAAACTATTGTCGGATATAGAACCGATCAGTTTTGAATCGCGTAGTCCGTTACGTCAGAGTCAAATTTATGAGTGCCGCGGACACTATCATTTATGATAAACGGTTTTTGGATACAGAGCAGAGAGCCACTCTGAAATGTACTACAATATATTATGTCGCTATTATTAATCTTTTATCGTATATGCTGACATTTTTTTGAAGAACCAGGAATTTTATATATAGTACTTTCGTGTATAGTGGAGAATATATGAATATTATTAGAGCACGGCAATATGATGAAAATGTAATATCGAAAATATTATAAATAGAAATAAAAGTCATAAAGCATATTGTTATTATTATTATGTTAAACAGCAAGCACAGAACAAAAATACGTAGACGCGAATTTATATATTATTTTATTACGTAAAATATCATAAATAATTCATTACAATATAATATTATGTATTACCTATTGTTTATGTTTCTGTAATAATTATATGTATAATTAAAATCTTTTGATAAGGTCCGTGAAGATTCAATAGCAATACTAAATTGTAAATACTATTAAGCATCGAATAATCGTTATCCGGCTATTGTCTAACTATACACAATATAATATACCTATAGGCTTTTAGAAACATATTATTTGATTATTTTTTTTTTATTTACATAAAGGCTTCAATTACAAAGATTATTATCCTATAATTACAAAAAGTTGAGGTTTTACAATATAAAAGTTGACATTATCTTATTATTTGATTTTCTATCAACGTAATAGATAAATAAATGTATCAAATATTCATCGTAACATTTCAAATGTAAATATTTTAAATTTGTTAAATATATACAATTGAACCATAATATTGTATTCAGCACATTATTATAATAAGCGAAAAAAACGTAAAATTGCAAGTATTTTACTAGAAATAGTATTATAAGACAGACAAAATAGTACAATACGTTTAATCAACAACACGCCATAAACCACAATATAATATATTATAGACTTTGGTACGTTTCAAATTCAAATGTACACTTTCGTGGGAAACTAAACATGAAAGATATTAAGATAGTTAAATACAAAAACTTGAACAAGTGTCACTTTAGAGTTGCACTAAGGATGCTGTTGACACAATAGATTAGATGATTAATGACTCTGGATTATACAAGTTGCAGAGACAAACATAACTGGCCAAGTTTTTGTATTAACCAAATGCTTCAAAAGTATAAACAGTTTCATTATTTATTCAACTAATTACGTGACAAAATCAAATACGGTCAAAAAAAATATTTTTATACGATTCTCAAAATTTCAAAAACATTTACAATTAATATACAATTGAACACTATATAATGCACATTGTACGCCAAAGCGTAATAGTTTATCGAAGAGCAATAAAATCAAGCAATATACATAAATTTATATTTTAAAGAAACTTTTTGGTCGCAAAAAATGATATATTCATTTGAAAAAATCATTTGAGTAGTAAAAATATTTTATATGCATTTTTTTATGAAAAATGTATCACAATATTATATTTTATAATAAAAAACCTTTTTATACATTTGATTATTTAATTTAATAAACATTTCAATAAATAATATAACATAAAATATAAATCCATTGTTGTTTTTCCTAGGTAAGGTGTACGTTTTTAAATTTATTTTGAACAGGTAGATATCATATAGTAAATAAATATAAATTACTAGCTGCCCGACCTTCCTCCGGAAGAAATTATTTTTTTATAATTTAATTGAAAACATATTACTATTTTTTGGCTATACAAATAATATAATATAATTACATATTTTAGTTATTGTTATTGCTAATTTCTGAAAATTATATATCCTACATTTTGAATTAAACCACTGGAGTGGTAAATTTTATTATTTTTATTATAGAATAGAAATAAGGTAGGAAAATATGTAACAATAAATTATCTGTTGAATGAATAATATATATTTCAAATGGAAATATGCAAGTCCAAACAAATAAATAAATAATTAATAATAATAATAATAATAATAATAATAAATAAACAAACAAACCAGTTTCCTTCGTCTACAAAATCAAGTTAGATTCTTATATATGTATATAGATTAAAAAACGTACAAACTACATAATCGAATATTATAACGAGTTAACCATAATATTTTAGAATGATCATATAGAAAACCAATGGACATTGCAGGTCATGGCTAGTTACTTCAAAGAAGTTATCAAATAGTATAATAGTTTACTCTTAACCTTTTTAGAACATTGAATATCATATTATAATATAATATAATATAACAGCTGAGCCGCGTTCTTTAAAATTACAATAGGCGAATCAACAATTGTATTCAAAAATTGATTTTGAACGGATCTGTAGGTACAATTCGAATAAAATGTGACGCTAAAAACGGATGCTCGCTTACACTATTACGACTAGCTCGTTATTTTATTTTTTTTGATTTACAAGCAATAAACTATAGTTTATATGGAGAAATTTGAAAACGACCATGCTCAAATGCCACATAGCACATTGTGTTCAAATTTCGATTCACGGTAAGGTGCTACCCTGTTTTCCGCAGGTTTTTCTACTACCAGAAAACGTGATGACCTGGAAAAAAACAAACACAAATCACTGTAAACCCGAATGTCTGCGTAACATATATAATAATAATATGTCTCACACACATCCGTTCAACATCTATAATGTATGTACTGCGCGTTGTGGTCGCCTTTTCGCTGTCAGTAAGTTGCTTTGATACAGACCGCCCCCCACAGACGAATCCGCTGAGGACGAGTGAGATGTGATGGTATTGGTTTAATCGAGTCTTTTCTGTAAACCTATAGTTGGCCTCGCGAATTGTCCGATAAAAATCATCATATCGTACGCGTTATAGGTATACGATTCGCTTATATTGCAACTGTCTATACAAACGCCACGAACGATCCAACCAGGACACATGCGATGTTGGGCGTTCCAAATTGAATTGTCTTCCAACTCTGATTTTAATAATATAATACCTTTTTTTTTTGTGGCGCGCCAAAAAGTAGTAGTTCGCCTCAACTAATAAGACCCCGTGTTCACGTGGAAACGGATCAGCCTGCGTGTGTATTGTACCTATGGGATAACGCGGACAAGGATGATTTGAGCATTCCTAATCGCCCGCGCCTATTGCACAAAATATTATACAATTACCCATTAAACACTAGTCGACGTTCGATGTTCCATCACACTCGATTCGGGTCTGATCGGGGCTTGTCGACATTTCGGAATTCATTATAGTAATGGATATTCTATTTTATAATGATATTGCGTTATAATGCAATATTACGGATTATTTATATTTATTAAAAATGATATGACGTAGTTGCAATAGTGTCGAAACCCCTCCGGCAGTGCAGCTGCACCGATCGTACAATCTCGTTCACCAGCGGCGGCGGCGGTATCGCGACGTATACAGACTTTTTTCGCGGACTACTCCGCTGGCCAACCCGCGCCAGTCCATATTTTAGATATTATTATTATTTTATTTATTCACGGTGTTGGGTGGGTGGAGTGGGGTGTGCTGCACTGCTCGCCGTCGTATATTATATAATGTTATTTATTATAATCGCGGCGCACGACCGTTTTTTTTCTTCAGCCATGCAAACGGATTTCCGTTTATGTACGATATTATTATTAATTTAAACGTTACGGGCAAACTAAAACAACAACAACAACAAACAGAAAAAAAAAACATTAAAAATATATTTATGTAGATAATGTAATATTATTGTACAATCTTGCAGACCTTGGATGATGTGTTTTAATGTTATATGCTCTAATAACTACAATATATTATTATTTTTATTATTATTATTATTATTATTATTATATTATAATAACGAACAAGCGCACATTCTTTCCATCGTGATCCACGCGATACTTAAAACATGAACACGAGCAACAACATTTAAGTTGGATATACATATATTTTACTCTGCCCGTATTTTTAATTAAATTACAAACAACTTTGTTTGGTTAAATAGATATTATCATCAACGATAGTTTTAATTTAAATAGTTTAAAAAGTATATAAGATATTATTATTTCATTTAGTTTACGTCCACGTCTGAATAGAATTAAAACACGGTGTAGTAACAATAATAATAATAATAATAATAATAATAAAAAAAAAACATAAACAAACGATGTTGAAATTATCTCGAACACTGTAGAACGTGTTAAGCATAATTGTATATAAAAGTTTAAGCATAAACCGTTATTATTGTTACACACATTTACACCAAACACTAATAAATTATAGATCTGCATAAAAATGCATCACGCTCAAGAAAAACGCTTACAATAAAATAATGCATTGACATGATTTAAGTATAGGAATTGTTATATTATTATATACGCTACCTAAACAGATTAATAAATAAAATAACCAATTGGTAGGGTATTTTATACATTTTGAAGTTTTAAAGCCGAATTAAAAAATAAAAAATAAAAGTAACTAATAGACTTCCGTAGATATAGGACATAGGTACATATGTAGGTATTATACCTTTTTTTTAATACAACACGTTTTCCAAAATGTTTGTACAAGATAAAAAAGGTAACATGATAACGGAACACATATTGTAAAATCTTTGTACGGCCAGTGAAGCATTAGTCGCATAATTTGCAATTATGACTTGTTGACCCATGGGTTAGTCACGTTCGTTTGATCAACTTACACGGAAATTAAGGGTTGCTGTTTTTTTTTTCGACACTTTTGGTCTCAAGTTTGGCAGTTTTGTTAAATTCTTTACTGATTCTCCGGATAAAACAAAGAGTAACAATATTTTAAAACTTAGGCACAAAATATTATACTATTATCTATTAATCATTTTACACCTACACTGTAAATCTAGTTAACAACCATATTCGTCTATCATAAAAAAGAAAACTATTTAGTCAATTATTAAACAACAAATATTTGTTAATTTACTTGCCTATATTTATAAGTACCTATCTACAAATAATATTAGTCAAAACTTAATAGTTGTATTACGGAAATTCTGAAAAGGTAGGTACCTATAATTTGTTTTAATAGTACCTAAACCAGCAAAAGGATACAATATCTAAAACGAAGTAAGAGATTTAGCGCCCAACTAACCAAGGTTATAATAATATTTATCTCCCCTTGCCACCTGAAAATAAATCAATAACAGAAATTTGTTAAATTTGAATTATAATCAACCTTTATAACTTCATATGACGTATAATCAAGAGTAATTTATATTATAGTAGGTATATGAAATTATAAAAAATAAAGTAATATATTCTTTAATCAGAACCCGTGATAATATTTATTAGTAGTAAATACATTGATTTGATACATTAAATCTGATTCAAATTTTAAAATTTCCAAAGAGTTTAAAGGCTCTTTGTTTGTTATTTTGTGTCTTATAATAGCATGTTATTATTATTTAATTATTTTTAAAACTGAAAATGACCTATCCGCTGAAGAGTTTGCTATGGGACAGCTAGGAATATCATTAAGAGGATTTCAGTATACATTTGTTTTCTCTCTCTCTGACCTATGCGCAACACTACAAATTTGTGTACAGAAGAACCAACCTTTTGTTGTTAGTTTTAGTGTTATAGTGAATTGACCTACTATCAAACTTTAAGTAACGAACATTATCTGAGTTTGTAGTGTAAACTTTCTATGTTATATTTCAATATAGGTAGTAAAATATAAGCATTTTTAAATAAACTGTAATAATTTATACACTCGTAACTTGCATACAATTTGATGGTAAAAATCCCATTGTACTAACACAGATAACTTTCTAAGCTTTTGAGTTTGATAAAAGATCAATTCACTCTAATACTATACGGCGGACATCACAAGGTTAGTTTTTCTGAACGACAATTCTCAATTTGGCGCGTAGGTCAGAGAGAAAAAACAAATAGCGCGCGGACATCTTATCTTAGGGCAATAAATAAATCAAGGATATAAATCTTAACATTCATTATCTATATACTTGTGACATACATTTTGATTATTGCATCAGAGAATTCATCAATAGGTGATGCTAATAAAAATTACTAAACTATATTGAGTTAGATATTCCCAGTAGTAGCTGTATAGTTTTCGTTTTGTATCAAAATGTCTCGATTAATAATCAATTATTAAAACCAATATTAATTTGCTGACTTGTAAGCGCTGCGCATGTTATTGCTTTTCATAATAATAATTTTTATTTTTACAGCAATAATTTTTGCTGTTCATATAAAAACTTGGTTTAAATTATTTTGAACATATTTGATACCAATGATTGATAATTATTAATATCGATCATAAAACACAATGCCAATGTGGTGCACTTGCATACAACGTCAGAGTTTACTGCCACCCATAACACACAGTCTTCAAGGTGCACACTCTTAATAATTGCCTAAATTTATATTATAGCACCCAACATATCAAAAAAAAAATGCGGACACTAATGGTACTTCATGACTTCGAATATACCGCAAGCATGTAAATCAACTTTTGTTATCAAGATTTTGGTGCTGATATGTACTAACCATAGCTGTTTATAGAAGTTGTAAGTAAATTATAATGTTGTGATAACAATATTTCGAACTTTGTTTTATTAACATTTTTTTTTTTATTAATTCAATTTATGGTTATCGATGTAAGCTATGAATTAGTTACACACGACTCCACACGAATTAAATATCAAATACCTTGTAAAACAATATAGTTGATTATTTTTATTATTATTATTAAATATTCTGAAAAATAAAAATATTTTATCTTATTAGTTTATATTGTATTAAAACATAATTGTTTGTAATTTTTTTTTCTTTTTTCTATTCATTTGATTTTTGCTACTTAACATACTAATTTAAAAAAAATGTATAGCCAAATTTTTTTTTCCTAATAATATGACATTATACGTAATATTATAGGTAATCAAAGTTCAACAAGCTTAGCTCTCGCGGTGAATACAATTTATTATTCTGTATATGTGATATTTTAACTAGTATACAGGGCTCAGAACTTGATGTAATTAATATTTATAAGAAATTAGTTTGTTTTAAATCGCATTTAATAATAATATAATATGTAGGTTTTTTGTAGAAAATGTTTGTTATTTTATTCGGATATTTTTATAGTGATGGATAAATAGATTTTCTAACTACCTAACTTACTAAGTATTTATTTTTATTATTGAAAAGATTCAATAATTAAATATAATTTAATGATATTAAGGTGACTAAAGTAATTTATAATATATAACCTATTGACGTAGAACCTTGTTTTAAATATTCAATCCTTAGCTATAAAAGTTGAACATTTTATAAATTTTTAACTACAAAATAATTATAAATGATAAATTTTGTCAAAATTCGAACTTTAAATGCTTATAAAAAAAAATTGTCCCTATGTATTTTTTATATTTGTCAACTGTTACTGTAACAATATATACTAGGATTCTTCTATCAATTTTTCAAACTTTTTTAACCAACAAATAACATTTTATTGATATTTATAGAAAAAAAACCTAAAAAAAGTGGAAACTAAAAATATCTGTAAACAGCTCAAAATAAGTTAAAATATTTGGAAAATGTTATGGTGTATAGAAAATGATATTATAAACATTCAGTCAAAATGTCATGTACGGTCATTTGTTTTAGAGTTGCACCAAAAACAAAAATCGATTTTCTCAAAAACAGATTTTGCGTAAAAATTCCCGTTTTTCCTTAATTTTTCTTTTGATTTTCACAGCGCTTATGAAAACTACTGGAAAAATTTTACTTTTGACCCCCCAAAGTAGTAACTAGATTAACTTTCCTATCAGAAAAGATACTGTTGAAGAAAATCTAAGCATTTTTACTGTCCTAAAAGGTGGTGACAGACACAAAAATAAAAAAATACGCATTATTGTAAAATCAATACATTCATTGCTCTGCTCAGAATCTAAAATGCAACAAACGAAATCAAATTAGCACCGTGTAAAATGTGAATTTGGTTCCATTGAACGACGGGTCAATAGTAGAAAAAATAAATTAAAACATGTCTGTGAGGAATAAACTGATATTCCTAATTTATTAAATCCAATTGACTAATTTTATTAGAAAATTGTTATAGGTTTACGAGTATACCTAACTTTATCGAAATTTCAACATGTCTGTTAGTTTTTGAATTATTATTTTTACTTATATACCTACCTGTTATTTAAATTAAAAATATAAAAACAATTTTTATACATTTTTAAATTCAGATATTTTTTTACCTAAAATCCACAACGCACACGTGAACGATATATTATATATATATCGTTATAATAATAATAATATAAATATGGTTATTACTATATTACCTATACAATAATATCATATACCTACTAACCTCATGCCATAGCTGGTACCTATCGGCGACCGTAAAATTAAATTTTCTTACGAGCACTTTTGGCGAAGGCTGTAATAATTACCGCATTATTCAAATAACGTCAAAACGATACACAGGTGCGACGACGGTGTGGGGATGAGGCAATCGCAAAAAGCTACGGCCCGTGACGTATTATATACCTACATACTTGCATACATATAGTTACGTGTAGACACATTATATACATATAATATATATTATATATAAATACACATTATATAATTATAATATATGTATATATGGATACGAGACAATATATATATATATATATACGCACAGGCGTTATAATTTATGCTCAAAAAGCGTGCGGCGGTGATCATTAACCGGGCCGAATGCCACACGCACGACGACGCGCGCCTGGTCCTCCTTTTCGCCTCGCACGACCACCGCGGTGGTATATAGGTATACACCCGCCCGGGCCCGGACTCCGAATGTCCCGGAGAGATCGCATAAGAAACCGTGTCGTAATAATTAACGCGGCCAATTAAAACGCTGGGCGTCCGCAGTTTGTTTTAACAAGAGAAACATTAAACTGTGCACGAGGGCATGTGTGTGTGTGTGTGTGTGTGTGTGTGTGCGAGTTACACATATTTATATAATAGACGACCGAGCGCACAAAGTAGATTAATAACGCAAACACCTCTGCGAGTCGACCGTGTCGCGGTGAAATGGTGACGAGGGTTGTTGTTACCAGCTACCTACCTATATATATATATATAGGAAAGAACGGGGGTAGTTGGACGGGGCAGATTATTCGCGAGTGTTAAACATTGTAGAGGGTAGCACTGCGTGCTGCTGCACGTATAACGCGGTGAGG
Organism: Acyrthosiphon pisum; assembly: GCF_005508785.2. Taxonomy (NCBI): domain Eukaryota; kingdom Metazoa; phylum Arthropoda; class Insecta; order Hemiptera; family Aphididae; genus Acyrthosiphon; species Acyrthosiphon pisum. The sequence continues at coordinate 68,803,181 of NC_042494.1, read as the reverse complement.
AGTTTTGGATGCCCCCCCCCCCCCCCGCAGTAACGTTTGACGTTTTTTATCGTCATTAATTATTACGAATACTAAATATATATGTTACGGTGAATGATGTAAACGTGGTAAATGTCGTCATTCCCCGGTAAATGACGTAATTTACCTAAAAATTGGTAAATGTTGTAAATGTAGACATTCCCCGGTTATTCACGTTAATCCCCAGTTTAATTGGAGAATGATGTTCAATACATTTATGAGAAGAACTATATCGAATTTTAAAAAATACTTAGTGTTGACTTTTAATAAATAGTTTTGACTTAAAAAATAATGTTGACTCGAAAACGATGTCGGTTAAAAAATTGTGGTTTGAACTTGTGTGAAACTTTTTTACGCACTGCTCTGATAATTTTTTCTTGTTTAAATTGATCAATACTACCCGGAGGCCGGAACCGATACGGTATAATCATCACATTTGTGTCATTTGTGATCAGTAATAAGTGTATAGGTTTTACGTACGCGACAAAGCTTCGTTAGTTAAAAATATAACTACGGAAGTAGATAAACAAGCGAAAATCTGACTAGCCATAACGCCGATAAGCCAAGTAATAATATAAAATGATCTATATTAGTTTAGTATTTACGCGTATATTCTACGCGAGTACTTGTATATGCGACGAGTACGAGTTAGCGTTGTTGTTTTATTTAAAAGTAATATTAAAGTATGGAGAGTAAATTTAATGCAGCAATCGAAAAAATTATCAACAGTAAAAAGAAAAAAAAAAAATTGGAACACAAAAAAAACGGTACCTAACAAATAACAGACTTATGCATAAATATGATGCTGTGACAATTGGTGGAAAAGTAAAATTAATTAAACCTATAGTTGAAAATGACTGACGTTTTATATTATGTCACAATAAACGAGTTGTTTGAAGTAATTCATTCGGCACATTTAGCAGTAGCCAATAGCCAGTAGGAAATGGTGGTAGAAATAGGATGATGGCTGTGTTAAAAACAAAATATTGTAATGTGACAACGGAGGTATCAATTATTATTAAACAGTATCTATATAAAAACAATCAGTGTATTATTTGAGATTTATCATCATTTACCACAAGTTTTGGTAAATGACGTCAATGACCGGCGAAAGATGTACATTTGAGTTTAAAATATGTATTTTCACAACATTTACCCACATAATTGAATCATTTTGGCTAATGACGTCATTTACCGGGGAATGACGACATTTACCAATTTTCGTCTTTCACCGTAACATATATATATAAGTAGAGTCCCGTGTAGATTTAGTTTTCTGTGATTTTTTTTATGATTTTTTTATCATACCACGCGTATCCTGTAATATCATCTACTAGCTTATCTAGCGCCAACTTCGATACCCGTTAAAAATGACAACTGTCAAGAAAATTGTGATTGTGCAACTCCGTTTGGGTGTAACTCTCTGCAGTAAGTGCAACTCACCCGCCCTGGTGGGCAATCCGACTACGTCGGATCGCGGACAATGTTCAAAAGCATATTAGGAATGAATTCGATCAGGTGGATTTTGGACACGACGATGGGCCGCTATAAATACAACCGAACTGCCTTGGTAAATAGTAGGCAATGTGTGAAAATTCGATTTGATGCATGCTTGTACCTGATCTGCCCGATTGACCAATGGCAACCAATATACAAAAAAAAATACTAATTTATACTGATTATTTCTCCTATAACCAGTATTAACCATTTATAAACAAAAATGTGCATCGTAAATCTCAAAATCCCTGTTTGAGCACCTCCCCGGGTTGGGTCCAAACAACCGAGTCCAATTGTGAATCTAAATCATCCAGGAAACCACTAAAATACACACAAAAAGTGTCATAAAATTAGGCCCAGCCGTTTAAGAATGCATAAAGGACAGACAGACGAACGGACAGACAAACATTCATTTTTATATAATATTTATGTTCTAAGAAAAAAAGTAAAAAAGTTTTGTAAATATTGTTAATTTTTTTGGCGATACGTACTACGCATTATTATGTGCGTATTGAAAAAAATCTGATTTTCAAATCCATAACCAAACATTATCATCCCCCCCCCTCCCCCAGAAACTTTTTTTCTGCGTACGCCTATGCCCGGGGACTTTGAGTTTCTTACGCGTCGTCGTTTCCATCAGATTTTAACAGCTGCCTGATGAGCCGGTTGTTGGTGAAAAAGTATGTTACTATTTTTATAACTTTAAGGAAGTATAATATCGTGTTGTTGCCAAGAAATTATTGTCACAACAACAATTATAAACTTTTATACTTTTAACCGTTTTAGGTTTCCAAACATATGTTTAGAACACCTTATATCCCCACTGTGTCTGTCCACTTCGTCCATCCGTCCGTTTATAACCAGTACATAGGTAGGTAGTTATGATTGTTGATATTAATGTGTTTATTTATTGTCCATATAGTCACTGTACGTTAATTGTATATGGAATTATAATTTATTGCGTTGTATTAAAATACGTTTAGAAACCGGGAATTTAGCACGCCCGCAGAGTCAACTTTCCAAACTTGTTTTAAGTTTGAATATATAGATGCATGTGCGTGTATACAAGATATACTGGTTTGTGAGTATGTGTTTGTTGTGTAAAGAAAATAATATTATACCTGCAGTGGCGTAGCAACGATTTTTCTTTGGAAGGGCTGATAATGTGTTTACACAGAGTTGGTTAAACAAGGGTCTCCCAAAAGTTTAGCATACTGATACCGAAGTTTTATTTTAGGTTTCGGTTCCTGCACGGCTATACAAATTTGTATTTGCAGTAACTTTCATAGACCATAGAAATAATTTTTAATTTTCTTAAAATTTCATTGGGGGCTAGAACCCCCCCCCCCCCC
>NC_042494.1:68780754-68800264 GCF_005508785.2 Acyrthosiphon pisum | reverse complement strand
AAAAAAAAAAATAAATTAATAATAGAACCGAATATTATAGAGACCGGATATTCGTGGGTAATCGTCCATTTCACTCGCACCTAGGTTAATGAATAAACACCGCATTAAAAATAATGGTAAAGGTGATATTAAATTTAAAAAAATAATAAATCTTAGTACTCAAAAAGCCTATTCAGCATGGCTAAGAGTTTAAAACGCTATTGCGTATGCGGTCTGCGTTCCTTCAAAATAAATTTTATTTTCTTATGATTTAATACATTTAAAATTAAAAACTGACCTCTTATCATGTCAGACGACCAATATATTATAATTGTCAAAGATGCTACATGAACCTTTTTGAACTATAATATATAATATTTAATACTTTATTACCTTAGGTTATATAATCATTAATCATTATATTTTATAATATCTATATTCTATATAATATATTGATTTATTTTAATAAACTATTAATAATGAATGTATGTCAAAAATTATATATGTACTTTTCAAATTATCGAGTTATGAATTTTATACCCCCCCCCCCCCATAGCTACACTCCACTATATACCTGCCTATTCCATGTTTTTTTCTCTTAATGCTGCCTATCATTGTTTATTATATTATTCTTCCTCTATCAAACATAAATACGTAGATATATAAGTATATATATTATCTACAAAGATTTCTATAATAATGTGGTTAGGCATGTACAACAAAATGAATACTTTAATAGTTTAATCCCATGTAACTTTATTGTTTATTTATAAAATTACTTTTTTTTCAATCCAACGCTAATAGGTCATACGACATATCAATTGGCACAATAACAATATTATAAAAACAAAACCAGCACACTTAAATTTATCTCCATTAAATATATTTGACTTTTTCAGTTACAATTTAGCAGGCGTGTTTACTATTGCAATTTATTTTGTATGAATTTTCCTATACAATACAGAACTATCGGGTAATGAAGATAATTAAGTATGAGTAGGTAAGTCTTCTATATTTATTTAAATGCCCACGTGTGTCTAGCAACAAGATTAGAGGTAAACGGACATTTTGTCACGATCAATTATTAAGGTAGGTCTATTAGCCGGGTATACCAAGAATTGACCGCACATAAACTTTTAAATTAATGTGGTTACTAGTTTTGACTATAATTACCACGCCCTAACACGACGCAACAATATGATGTAGTTGTGCAGTGGGGTTCACACTACGCCGTGTCGTGTTGTGTTTTTAATGATCGTATGTCTTTGTTCTGCGCGTTTCTTATGCCTATACCAAAATGCAATACCAATGATACCAAAATCCAGTTATATGAATATTGTACCTATTGATAACATATTTTCATCATTTTATTTTAATTCTAACTTTTCTAAACTTAAATATAACATACATATATTTAACCATGGGGTAGCATTTGGTTACTGTAGTATAGTGTGATAAAATAACGATATACCATATGAGATAATCTTCTCTACGTCGTAGGTATAACTTAATGGAACTACGTGGTTCTATTAATCAGCCAATCAGAGAAAATTATTTTACACGATACGACACGACACGGTGTAGACCAGCTTCATTAGTTTCAAATAAAAACAAAGCACAGGAATCGTGTTCCGAAGAGAACGACATCGACATTCCATAGGAACGGTAAAGGTATACGAGCTGAGCGCGGCGCATAAGTAAAAATATTATACATTTACATAATTTTATTTATGTTTTGATATTTTAATTCAGTCACTATTTATTTTAACCTTAAAATGTCAGTAACATATCTGAATTATTTATATTAACTTATTATTTAAAAAAATATATAAAATATTGTATTGTATTGCTATTATATTGCAAAAGTATTTTATTTAATAATAAATTGTATTGAGATAAGCTGATAAGGTAAATAGAAAAATAGCTGTGGAAGACATAAGCGCCAAAATGAGATAAGAAAAAAAAAGTCGTATCGTACAAAAGCGACAAAATCATATCGTACATTAGCGCCAAAATCCTAGGTACCTGTGTGCCACGGTTAATAGATATTAAATAAAAGATATTAAATTTAGAACTATATCGTTCAAAAACTCCAAACGTTTAATCTTAATCGACAAATGTATAATCTGATAAATAATTTTACAGTGGAAGAAATACCAGGATGGTGAAATAAATCGTGTAGAATATGTAAAAAAAATTCGGATTAAAAAATCAACCAATTTATTAAATTTATAATTTGTTATTGACCTTTTTTTTATAAAATCTCAACTGATAATATATTAAATTTATATTGATTTGCATGTATATCATAATTTATGATTTATTAATTTTATAATATAATATAATTTTTCATAAGACAGAAATTTTCAAATAGCTATTTATATAAAATAATATTAGTATAATATAGTATACATATAATATCATTTTTATAAGATATATCAATTTTGAAAAAACTACTTAATATAAAAAATATATTTTTTGGCGCAAATGATATGTCATTTTTGTACCTTTGGCGCTTATGTCATATAGCCAAAAATAGTTTTCTACTAGTTATTAATTATTTTCGATTTAATGGACTGGTCTAAACTGTTGAACCCTTCCCTCTGCCACGTCTATTGAAAACCGAAATTTCGTCACCGGTGCAAATGTGCTCGAACATCGCAGCATTGATTATATTAAATACTATATTACTATAATACTAGTATTTATAATCATAGTTATAAATATGCGTACATAATATTTTATTATATTATTAAAGTGCCGTACCGTGGCATGTACGGCTATAATAGTAACGACGTCGGCTGTTGCCGTTCACGTCGCAGCGACTGACGGACGGCCAGTCGAAATAATACGAACGAAATTCGATTTGACCAAATCGGTCTTACAGAGAATATTATTATTTTGTAGCCCCCAGTTTAAACCGATTTACGCGTTTGCCTGCGCGCCTCACTTCTCCCTCTCTTTTGAGGACCCTCATTGTCCCCCACCTCTCCCAACACTGGCGTTCCGTTTGAAGACGCGATCCTGCAAGGATTACGGTAGGAAATCATTTTATCATTATGGAGGTACGTTCAACTTAGCATTTCCTCCGGAACCCTGTCAGGTAAAAGGTATGGACATGATATAGCTGGCACCTACACGATTAAAAATATTTGCGAACAACGATGTGTGCATGACGAGAACATTATTACGTCGTTGAATTTTTTAGTTTTTTTTTACACTCGTTCGATCAAACCTTTAGCATGTGAATCCGTCGTATTTATTTACTAGGTAGGCCGTACCCGATTTTCCTGTTCCATTTAACCTAACCGACCGTTTTTATCGTATTTCAACGACAACAATATTATGTTGCGAGCGCATATTACCTGTAGAGAACAAAGGAACGGGACACCGAGGATTACCACATGAGAATTTAGCGATAATAAAAAGAGGTTATAAAACAGAACCCATATCCTCTTCCTATCTCTTCCTCCTGACCGCAAGCAACGTCCCTTGTTCCCTTATTATCGTCTGTTTCTCTTCCGAGCTCCCACCACTCAACATCCGCAAAAAAAAATAATAAATAAATAAATAAATACCACGACATTATAATACAGGACGGGTATGTAATCCTATCCATCCATGTATTATATTATATATTTTGATATTAACAAGCTAATAAAAAACCAACCAATCTTAACGAATTTCTCAACGATATTACTTTTCAACGTTCCGAACATGTGTTGACGATAAATTATTACTACCTAAATTTTAAGTAACGATATTGCACCATAGTACCTTTACTTCTGTACATACCGTGCTCAAATAATGTATGGAACGTAATAGAACTCGAATTGCTTATATTTATATTTTATTTTTTTCATTCACATAAAAGTTATGTATTCGTTATGAGAAAAATGTAAAAGTTATGCTGCTGGCGTTACGACAAATAGTGTTGCCATGCTTTTTATGGACAATAAACTACCAGAGAGACACAGTATTTTAGGAAAAGAAAACCGTTAATATTGTAGAACATAAAACACAAACGCAAAATGTCTCTAAAAACTCTTACAATATTTACCAGTCCATTGTGATGAATATTGCCAAAGATAATAACGAACTAAAAAGAATTTACATATTGAATTAATACTTTATTATATGGTTCTTCTAACACCACCCACTTTTTAAAAAACTTGCTTTACAAACTTTCTTCTCATCATATTATTATACATTTTCAAATTCTGATTCCTAACGTATTTATACTTCTTTATTTGAGTATAGTGACTAAACTATAATACAGGGTGTTTCAAAAATAATGTACCAATTTTGAATGACTGTAACTTTTTATTGAGAAATGGCACAGAAAAAGTAAATATTATATTTCATGAACTCTTACATTATTTCTACAAGTGTTCAATATGGCCACCAACCAAAACACGAACAATATGGAGGCAGTATTCGAATTCCTCCACATTGGCACCATGTTGATCTCAGCTTGCTAAATTGACACTATTTACAGCACCGGATAGATCGCGCAGATAACCAGGACTAGCAATTGACCATATAAATTCCTGGCTCCAAAAACACCAGACCTTACGCCATGTGTCTTCTGCTGTGGAGCTGTGTGAAAGATAAAGTCTGTGTTCCACCGATGCCTATCGCTCTGTAGTATTTGAATCATAGATTTTAGAATAATACTTTCCTAAAATCGTTTATTATTATTATGGAACATTGAGAAAGTAAAATTTTTTTTATATTGTGAGTTTGTTAGGTTGGACAAATTGTGACAAAGTTCATGCGTATAATTGATATCGATCAATTTATCTACAATGTGGTTAGTCGCTACGCCTGTTTAGTCAGTTGCTTATATTTTCTGGATTTGATGTCATACTATTTAATGACCTGTCACATTTAACACCACATGTTTTTAGATTCTGAGTGAAACAATGAATGTATATTGATATTACAATGATGTGTGATGAAAAACGGGAATTTTTACGCAAAATCAGTTTTCTTCATAAACTTTATTTATTGGGTAAAAGAGCTTGAAAGTTTAATACAAGGCTTCTACTATATTGTTACAATGAAATTTGAAAAACATTAAAAATATTTAGTCGCAGATTTTATTTATAAGCATTTAAAGCTTAAATCTTGACAAAATACGGAAATATCACGAAAATTAGCAAATTATTTTGAGTTGAGAATTCATTAAAATTTTTCTTTTTAAAACTAAAATTTGAAAATGTAAAACAATATTCCTCATAAGTTTGTCTACCTTAATAAAAAAAAATGTCTGCAAGCAAATCAAATTAAATTGTTATAAACATTTAAAATTCATATTTTTACAATATTGGATATTCACTCGATTTCTCATGTAGTGGTTTTGTTATTTTATTGTTATTCAAAAACGAATAACTGTAGATGCATGAAAATATTTTACTGAATGTTTATATTTTCATTTTATATATACCATACAATTTTGAAAATATTTCGACTCTTTTTGGCCTGTTTACGGACATTGACAGTTTTTCACTTTTTTAGTTTTTTTTTCTATAAATATCAATCAAATTGTATTTGTAGGGCAAAAAAGGGAGCAAATTTAATGCAAGGCTCCTGATATAGTGCTACAATAGCAGTTAAAAAATATTAAAATACATGGACACAATTTTTTTTTGAAAATTTAAAACGAGGTTCCACGGAAATAGGTAAATATATAAATTTCTTTATTCACAATAATCAAATATATTGAGTAATATCATAGGGTGACTAACCGTTTTCGCTCAAAATCGTTTTCCTTATACATTAATATTATATCATTGAATTCATATTATAAAAAAAAATGAATGATATGAAATCCATTACAGTAACCCACTTGTATCCTACTGTACAACAGAGCGACATCCACTTGCCCACTTTTTTTCTTTACAATAAGTATACCTATAAGCTATTGAACAAGACTTGGTACATTAGACGTTATACGTTATGGAAAACAAGTGGCATAGTCAGAGGCTCTGGAGGGCCTGTGCCCCCATCGAAATTTTAAGAAGATTAAAAATTATTTCAATGGTCTACGAAAGTTACTGCAAATACATATTTGTATAGCCATACAATCCGCACAGGAACTGAAACCTAAAATAAAACCTCGACATCAGTATGCTAAACTTATGGGGGACCCTGATTAAATCAACTCTGTATCGACGCATTATCAACCCCCCCCCCCCCCCCCACACACACACAATGACGAATCCTTGCTATGCCACTTATGTATACGCAAGTGGTTTTTAGTCAATATTATTCTTGTAACAGACGTTTTAAAATATTATTCTACGCAGTTATGTACCTATATTGCCTATACAATACGCCGTTTTATAAATACTGTACACCAAACATAATCAGAGGTGACCGGTTGGTGAAATCTCGTTTTAGTCTATCAGCTCGTTAGTAGATAGTGGTCGTTATAAATTTGTCATAAATATCTATCATTCACTATCGTCGCATTCGAAAACGATTATCTGAGCGATGGTTAGTTTACCAAAAGTGTTTAGCACAGCTGTACTAGTACTAGTTCTAGTATGATAAGTTTTATACATTATTAAGGGTTATTGACGAATTCAGTCGGAGTGCGTTACTAGTAATCAGAATCACCAAAAATCCCTACTCTAACTTAATATCATCAAAACTATTTATTGAAGAAAAAATTCACCAATATTTTTAAAAATATTTTTTTAGTTTCACCTTAAACCTAGTTTTAACTATAGGTATTCTCAATTTAACGACTTACCTAATCAAAAAAAAAACTTTACTTACCTGAATCTATAAAATATTAACAGTCTTGAAAATTATTTCACGTGAGATTTATACTACATCAACAGAATCATGGTCTTGAAAACTTTTAATTATTACCAACAATTCTTCCCGTTATATGGTTTTAAATATTATTTTATATATATTTTGTAAATAATTTCATAACGCAAAATCGCATAGTTATTATTTTTAGCATTAAAAGTTTTTGTATGTTTCATGGGACTTTTGATTTCTGTAAATTAATTTAACCCAATATTGTCATAAACTATTGAAACTATTAATTAATTTAATACATTTTGAACTTTTGTAGTAAGTGAAGCATAAATAATCAATATCTAATAACTTATATATTCTACAAACCAAATCACTAATTAAAAAACAAACACTAAAACACTACCGGGCATCGGTGTTTTATTAATAGTAATACAAATTATATTTTTAAGTTGATTTAAAAGCATGCATGCATTTACAGCGTTGTTAAGAATTAAAATTTACATTTAAAAAAATCGTTCGTATGGAAAATAGAAAAAATATGTTTATTTATAGTGTCAGAATTTACATTTTTTGTTCAACAATACCATTAAAAATAAATATAGTCCTTCAAAATTGAACATAATAATATATATATTATATAATATTAAATAGGAAATTACAACATTTTAAATTTATTTTGTGGTCTTGAATTTTTAAAATTGATCGCTAATACTTTATACTTTTAAATAATATTATAAGATATATTAATTTTAATAAACTGATTGTGCCTGTTTTATAATATTTTATAATCACCTGTGTAATAGCTCATACCAGAAACTCTCCAATTATATTACCAATATACCTATTGTTGTGTATTACAGGGCTACAGAATAACTGTAAGTGAATATAATGTTCTGTTATTAATTAATATAAAGCGAATGACCAATGTTTTCCGTGGTGACTGATGAACTGTTTAGCGAAAATATGTCTCTCCTAAACAAATCACACTCTACCAACTATTAGGATATATAGTATGTACACAGATTCGTTAGAAGTACCTACACGTTTTAATTTAATTCTGAACTATTATTTATACCTAAAACGTGTGTACACATATTGTATGATATGTGTTATGAAGGCACCACGTGTTTGTTTCAATAAAAAAAGTATAATATGTTTACTTTTTGGTTAAATGTTTACATAAACAGCTATTAAAACGACTCGACAGATTTTATTAACAGGTACATAATATATATTATATTCAGCACAAAAACGACGTATTTCGTTATTCGCTACTCGTTTATACTACTTGCCGAACGTTGTTTATTATTCATTTTCTCGAAAGCCACTCTGTGTGTGTATGTATGCGTTGTGCAGAGTCCGAGTTCGTGACTTCCGTCCTTCCGGTTGCGCATCTCTATCTGTGCGTGCACACAACGGCTCGCGTGGACTATACGGTGGTTGCATATATATAAATCACTCGACGATTATATACGCGACGGCGACGAGGACGATGCGAAAAGGCGTACAAGAGAGAAGAAAGGGTATTAAATTTTAAGGTGATAAACCTCGACCGGGTCGTATTTGGAACGCGGTTTCCGAAGCTTCAGCGACAAAATTTACATGCTGAAATGTGTATACACGAATATAACAATAATTATAATGATATTACGTGAAGACTGCAGCAGCGGCAGTCTCTCCCCTCCCCCTCCCCTCTCTAACTCTCTCTCTCTATCACCCCCCCCCCCCTATCACACTCTCTTTCGCCCTCGCTCTCGACGTATCTCTGTGTCTCTCCCTCTGTCCTGTCTGTCTGTCTCTCTATCTCTCTCTCTCTCTCTCTCTCTCTCCATCGCGCGTCCTTCGCAGACGACAACAATGGGCGTGCGGCGCGTTACCGCTCGTGGTCCGCACTCGCACTCCTACGCGGCGTAAGCGCCATCGGTAGTGCACCAGTGTATAGTCGTATAGTATAGTACAGTAATTTCCCCAAACCGATATAGTGAGCGGCCATTGTTTACTGGTCACAATTTGCATGATAAACAACTGGCGCGCTCGGTTTTTGGACGCCGGGCGGATTTCGGTATACTTGCACCGTTTCTGCGGACGACGTTCTGCCCAGCGCGCGCGGTTAATACAATATAATATAATATATACACAATAAATCGCCCGGCAATTCGTTAAACATTATGATATTAATATTATTATACATAATGCCCGGTGACATTTTGTTTCGAAAACGGTGCTTGTGTGCGTGTGTGTTTGTGTGCGTGCGCGCATTGTATATATTATAGTATGCACGTATATACACTGATACAAGCACCATGTAACATAATAACGAGTCACCGACAAAAGTTAGGTACACCGAACCTATACCAGCTGACACCCCACGCGTCCCTCCCTGCGCCGCAATCAAAGTGTAGGAGAAATTTTTGTTCTCAACGTACAAGACGCAATCATTTTCTCGGTCAGTTATTTTTGATGTTCTGAAAAAGAGTTTGTAGATGCTATTCGAAGTTGTACATCTACTTAGAATTCGAAAGTATTATGAAATAGTTTAACAGTTTCGAAATCCGAATGAAATATATTATTATATTCTTATTAGTTATGTGATTAACGCGTATAACGTACCTATATAATATAATATTTTCCTTAACTGTACCTAAATGTCTGTCTTATAATAACTCAACGTTTTTATGCTTTCTCTTGAATTAATAAATTATGCATAAACTCAAGTCGGGAATTAAAATTAATAAAAACAAATATTATATAACATAATTTTCAAATGTAATTTATATTTTATAGTCTCCTGGATGTTTTTATTGGCTTGGTATAAATAATCTCCAAAAATGAGTAACATCTGCTAAAGCTAAACTGTAAACTTAATATTCAACTTATTTGACAATAACAATTTAAATATAAATAATATGATGAAATAAAAATAATAACCAGACAGTCTTACCAAATATATTCAAATAAAATATGTGTATTAAATTATAAGTAAATACATTATTAATATTTATTTACAACTGATATAAAAAAAAACTGGTTAGTGGATGTCGCTCTGCTGTACAGTAGGTTACATATAGGTGACTGTAATGGATTGTGTTAAATTTAAATTCAATGATATAATATCATTGTATACGAAAAACGATTCTGAGCGGAAACGGTTTGTCAGCCTAGGATATTTTATATTATATTTATATTGTTACTATTAATTACGGTAGGAGGTTAAGTAGAGTTATTATTATTTGTTTATTATCATTCTTGTATACTATAATATCAAATATGTTTTAGAAGTTTCAAGTGCCCACGAATAATATTTGTAGTATCTAACACAAAACTAAAACCATTCTTCCTCGTTTAAATATATAATTTCTTCCAAATTTTAACTTAAAATAACTATAAAAAAAACTGTGTTTATGAATATTTTTAGATTTTTTTGATACAGAATAAACTACTTACGTGGAACCTTGTCTTAAATTTTTAATCCTTAGCTATAAAAGTTGAACATTTTATAAATTTTTAACTACAAAATTATTTTCCAACTGGTGTTGTAACAGGTATATCAGCGCCTTGTACCTATTAATTTTTCACACTTTTGACCCAAAAAATAACAATTTTTTTTGACATTAATAGAAAAAAAAAACTACAAAAATTGAAAACTGAACAGCGCAAAACGAGTCAAAATATTTTGAAAATCTAGTTAGTCGTGGGAATTAATAAAATAAACATATTGTGTAGATTTCAAGTATCTACAGTTATTCGTTTTTGAATTATAACAAAATAAGAAAATCACTACATAAGAAATCGAGTGAATGTCCAGTCTTGTAAAAATTTGAACTTCAAACGTTCATAGAATTTAACTACACATTCCAGTAGAAATTTTTTTTTGTATAGTTAGACAAACTCATGAATTTGTGTGTTAAAAAAAAAATTATTATTAAATAGGTAATAAATTATACAGAAATAACTGTAACAATTGATTTTATAGGTACGTCTTATTTAATCATCCTTATATCCACCCTGCAGGTTACACTCGGTCACCATGTCTATAGGGCCAACGACTCTCTCTGGATATATATTGCCTATTTCACTGGTCAACCCCCGTCCACTTGACAATATTGTAATATTACCCAGTTATTTGACCTAATTTCACTTTGACTGAAGTAATACTATGACAATAATTAATCAATCTAAAAGACTAAAATATGTTTTTTCGTTATAAATACTCAATGCATTTTTTTTCAATAGTTGTAATTATTTAGTTTCACGGACACTGTGACAATGTAATCGTGACTATATTATACGTTCCTATAGACTATAGTAGGTATTTAATTCCTACATTCGGCATGTTTCGTTTGTTAGTGCAATGTGGTATGAAGTTTAGGTATGTTACAGTCAAGTAGTGGAGGGTAGGTGTTTAATACGGTGATTTATTCAGAATTTAATGAATTTGAATACGATTATTCTGACCAAGTTTATAACACCAACTTAGGTCTCGTAATAGTTATAATTATATTCCGCGTCCTCGTGACATCTGCTAGTCATAGCGGGCAAACATTTTAAAATAGTATAATAATATGCAAACATGTTGCTCCAGGGAAACATTCTTATTTTATGCTTGAATATTTCAACAGCATTATGCATGGTATTCTCAACGTTCTAATCTCATTCCAATACAAAATGTTTGGTATTTTATTCCTTAAAAATTGAATAGCGTCATTATGTTTACTTTCTCACGACAGATGATGTATAAAGTTTATCCAAAACAATACTAAGAAAACAAATTACTATCATTAATAATATTATTGTTATTATTCATGAATTTATTTATACTTGCAAAATACTAGCTGCATAATAATAACTTGAATTTCTATAGAATTTATTATGTGCGATGATTTTTTAATATAATGCAGAAATCTCTTAAATTTATTCTCAAAGTCAATTATATTAATACCATCGATAATTGATTAAAATTTAGAATATAATTATAAAATTATAACGATAATGATAATATATCCAATGACTATTTTAACTTCAAACATAACAATTACGACTCCCGGTGGCCGATGTAACAACTAAAATAGGATTAAGGAGGGGTCTAGTCGGGGTGGAAGCCCCGGGGCCCTCTCAAGTACCAAAATGAAAGGGGCCCAAACAATTTTAAGCTGATACACATTTTTAGTGATTCTAAAGAAAAGTTTTTCTATAATTTAAAATCCATTTTTTTTTATCAACAAAAACAACTAAATAGTAAAGACAAAAGCACTAAGGTAGAAAAGACGCATTTTACTATTATTTAATATTTTCATTGATATCAATAGTTAATAATGTTATTTATGTACGGAGAAAGCTTTTACTGAATTAACTAGAGTAAAAAATAAGTATATAACCAGTCAAACCCAAGAAAACTTGGACTTACAAATGATTTTATATTCTGAGAATGATTTGTTAAAATCATTAGACTAATATGAAGTACTAAAAGAGTTGGCTTCAAGTAAAGCAAGAAAAAAATTGTTTGATAAAATGGTTTTTATTTTACATATTAACTTTTGTTTGATATTTGTTGTATATGAGTATACTGTTAATAAATTTAAAAGTTATTATGCAAATTTGAATTTAAATTAATGAAATATATATTAACTTTTATTATACTACAGTCAAATGAGTAGCTTTATAGACATAAATTAAATTTACCTATTACTTTTATCATTTTATAATGCAATTGTCAATTTGTGAAATAGTTAGAAAAATGTATGTTCCTGCGAGCGTAGGGATCGGCTTGGTAAAGCATGTTTTGTGAAAACGGTCCATATGAAATTTCAGCCCCGGGGCCCAATAAGTTCTTAATCCCGTCTTGGTAACAACGTCGATTTTTTAATGGTATCCAAAAAACAAATTATTGGTACCTACGTATATTTATGGTGTTGAACAATGTTGACATGGGATATACAATGTGGACTCGGTTATACAATAAAACGATGCTTGGCAGGACTGGACTTTAGTTATTTTAACGTCGCTGCGCGTCGCACCATCCCGAAAGTATTATTTAAAATTATTAATACTACTGTAATCATTTTTAATTATTATTATTTTATTTTTTATGGATGCCATACCAACGGAAAAAAATGAATAATATTTATAAAAACCTTTTTTTGTATAATATAGAAATGTTAAAAAAAAAAGGATGGACACGTTGATACCATTCTGCTGTGCAGTAGTTATCAAGCATATTGTTGTAATGGATATGTTATTTTTGAATTCAATCATTGTATACGAAAAAAGATTCTGAGTGGAGTCGTTGTGTCAGCCTACTATATTTGTATATTAATAATCAAATTTAATAGTTAAAAAAAATTAACAAAGATCGAAAATATTTTATGGCTATAAATAGCGTGACTTTCCGGTTTGCTTTTCCATTTGATAAAGGCACAAACACTTGTTGAGAACCTTCTATTAAAATTTCTTATGTTTGTTATGAAAAGAAAAACTTTTATGAATTTTTAATTGAAAAATAATTTACAAGATTTGAAAAAATTATCTGGCTCAAAAATAGTTTTAAATTTTTACCATATATGGAAAATGCTAATATAAATATTTGGTGAACATTTCAAGAGTCTACAGTTATTCGTTTTGGAAATACAACAAAATATCAAAAATCAATTGATGGGAATTCGATAATTTACTGCTAAATATCAAATATCATAAAAATTATAAGTTCAAACACTCATCAAAAATTAATGTTTCATCAAATTAAACTTTTTTAAGTTTTCATCGATAGAAAAACTTTTGTAAAATCTTCTATAAAAGTTATTAATCTTATAATATATAACTATGAGAAGAAAAACGTTTATGAATTTCTAACCGGTGAAAATCCAATAACAAAAAAATTTTAAATTCAAACACGTAAAAAATTAATGATCACACATTATTGTAAATACGATACATTAATTCGCTCAAAAATAAACGAAAATTCATTAACATTGTAATATATATCAAATTAATAGTTTGATAACCTTAGTAACCAAAAAGTCAGACCGTATTCGCTCAGAATCGTTTTTTCGTCGTAAGTGATTATAGATAAATGATATAATATAGCTACCTAGCTAAGACAATAATTTATCATTAAATTCAAATTGAATACATTAAGTACAGTGTTTACTTAATAATTAAGAGATGCATTCGACAACTAACAATGAAATGTAAGTACTCTGATATAATAAACGAGGAGGTAAACTTGTACTTATGTGTATATTTATGTATGCATTATATACCTGTTAAACTGTTTATCCTTTGTAGATTAAACAATGTTTTTATTATTTTATTATTGTACAAATATATATTGAAATAATTTATTTTGTCTTTTTATGGAGGAGGAACAATATTAATGTTCTATATTATAACCTTAAACAAAATATACTACAACTAATCACTTTATTATTCAGAACTTTCTTCCCCTTCTATAATAAATATCTACATAGTAATATCTGGACACAGTACCTAAAATATGTCTGATAATATTGATCTGCAATTTATTCATTTATAATAATATAATATAATATAATATATTCCTATATAATAATATAAAATCGTAAGATATTTTTAATTTATTTATTTTGTCGATTTATTTGTAGCCTAATTTACAATCAGTACGTATATCGTAATATTTTATTGATAAATTACAGCTTCAGCTTTACGGGAAATACAATATTTTACATTTACATATTATACTTACTTATTTTTTTGTTCAATCGCATTTTTTTAGACTATAATTTTATTGACTACCTAGCTTGTGAAAATAACTCTCTTTATTGTTTGAAACCGTACATAAAGAATAGGGAAAATTGAAAACTTAATATAAAATTGTTTACGGCAACTAAAATATTCAAAGATAAAATAAAATATGATACATAGCAATAGCAAGCAACTATATCATCTGTACCTTGCAGGATATATAAAGTGAAGATTAAATTACGATAAGTGACATAACTTTCTTTAATATACTAAGAAGTTCCAAATATTTATATATATTATATAAATAATAAATATTATAATTATTTTCATATTTTGAATAGATTGTTTTAGAATTGTATGTAGGTACCTCGATAAGCCATTGAAAGATTTTAAATTTTAGGCATAGTAGAACCATGGATGGATACCCTAATTAATTTTTAAAAAAATTCTTTAGAAATGAAAAATTTAAGCTTGTAATATACGAGTATTTGTTCGGTTGGATACTTACCTTTTGAGGGCTGAAACTTGATTCTCTCCTTCACTCCTTCAAAATCACAAATGTTTATAAAAAAACAAAATAATAATACAGACATTACGTTTGAATGATGTAGGAAATGATAGGATAACTAATGTATTGCGATAATGAATTCAGTGTCTATTATAAATGTTTTACAATTATCTTCAAACATTGAGTGGCCATTGATCTAAATAATTAAGTGTGTTTTCAAAAAATTTAAAAAAAATTATTAAATACGATTTTTATAAAAGAAAAAAAAGATAGCTTTATTACGATAAGAGAAAAACTTAACATATTATACGTTATACTATAAATAATCAATAGGAATGTTTTAACGTAGAATTTGTATTATATAAGTGCCATACTTACGTAGAAATTAAAATAATAATTAAAAAGTGATGATATTATTATTATCACCAACAACAGCTGTTTACCTTATTCTACCATTTCTACATCACTGAGACTTACTCAATATGCATACATTTTCAAAAAAAGTACATCCATTCTGATAAAAAAAATCACACCATCCGATTAGAAAATTCTCATTTATCAAAAAACAAAACATCTAATGAATAACACTTAACACGGTACATATATCCCTCTAAATACAGTTAGGATGTTCTCCATTTAATAATCAAGAAAAAATTTAAATGAAAACAAAAAATCATGAACCAAAATGTATTAACTTTTACAACAGATGGTGTTTATTTTAATTATGTAAAATTCGTTTTCGTCTAATTGTAGAGTCAAATAATGCGTTAACGATGGTGTCCTGCTCCTCATTCTGTAGGTTACATTTGACTGTTCTCGTCAATTCTTGATAGCTACGCAAAACAGTAGTTTTAAAAACAAAATAATAAACCCGTTATTTTTGTAAGATTTGATTTTTTTTTTTTTTTAATAATCACATTTCAATACTACAGTTGACTAATATTTGTAACAAAGTATTTTTTTTTACAGAAAAAATGATTATTATTTATATATTGTTATAATATCTAGTGGACAACAAACCGTTTAATTTTAACATGGTAACATTTTATGAAAGTAATCCGATATGTTTTGCATAATTAACACACAATGTGATAAATATGATTTAATTTATATCAGTAAAAATTCAATGCCGAATGATTTATGGTGAATTTGAATCAAATAATTATATAAATGCACAACAATTCATCAATATTTGTTCTTTAAAATGTAAACATAGGTACAACTCAATTATAATAAAATATAATATGTATTTTGTATATACCTATTTAGTATATACTGTTCATGAAATGAACAAAAATAGTTTTAATGGTTTGTAAGCTGATTTATATTTTATTTTTACAATGATAAAGTAAATTATTTACGGTTTAAATTTTAATATCAGGTATAATGTGCGTAATATTTATAGAAAATTTGCTAAGTTAAGAATGAATAACTTTTCATTTCCGTTCAATGTAAACCTAGTACAACCACTTCAAAGATTTAAGTAATGTAGAAACCCAATAGTTTTTTTGTTTGCAGTTGAAACACATGTACAATTGTAAAAAGAAAATGTTTTTAATTTGATGACAGTTTCTCATTACTCATTATAGCTTTCTAAAAATAAGTACCTACATATCTATACCTAATATAATCGTGCAAAGGTAAGTAACTTAAACCTATAGACATTATCGAACCGTTCAAATATTCAAATGATATAAGATATAGAAAGTAAAAAAGTATAATAAGAATAAAAAAAAAATCACTGTACAACATTTAAATCTCATAAAGAATATTGTGAAAAAAGTATAATAATTAATTTGTATTTTAATATTCTGAAATACAACTTACGCAGTAACGGTGCAAATCGTATACCAGAATCGATGATTCATTGTGATCAAACAATAATCATCAATGATGTCGAAACAAAGTTTCGTTAAAAGGGTTTCCGTTGAACTCAAGTTTAAAACATAAATATAAAGTGAACTTCAAAAACTACTTTACGCCAAATTGTTAATCTGCAAACATTGACTTCATTAAACTCTATTTTTGAATGCATATTTCTGGCCTTAGTGTACTGGAATTAAAATTAAATATAATAAACGCATTGTGTCAGTTGAATGTATTTTATATGTAATTTAAAATTCACTTTTTATTTAAAACGTAAATAATATTGATAAATATTTGAAAATTGTTTTTCTCATACCTACTATAATATGCATACCTATATTATTATATAGTATATTAAGTACCATTTCGTTAACTATGATGATTGTATCGTTATTATGTTATCTTTTATCTAAAGATTTTAAAAATTATATTTCGAAGAAACAGCTTTTTTAGTCACCCTGTATGAAGTAAAATGATTAAATTGTTTGTTGGTCGATTGTTTTCAAGCATATTATTGTAAATTTAATGTCTAAGAATTCACAAGTAAGACTCAGAGAATTCCATATCTGAAGCACTAGCTCTAGAATAAGAAGTGGCCGTACCAGCAATGAACGCTGAGTCCGATGTACCTTCGCCAGTTATGAAATCAGCTACAATTAAAGTATCTTTATTTACCGACTGCGATAAGAACGAATGTTCGGTTAACTGCGACTCATCGTTCCATTTTATTTCAGTCTTATCGGTATCGCCCCTTAAACTGAATAGGTCAGACTTTAGTTGTTTTAAACGCTCCTCTTTCTGGAAAACAAAAATAACACTAATAACCAAAAAGGATTACAACAATTTAATGACCCACCCATTTAATTAGGTTGCAGAATTGATATGGTATTTAAAACAAATTTTAAAAATCAATATAAAACTATACATTGTGTTCAAAATACGAAAAAAATCATTTAGTTAACTGTTTAATCAAATATTTTTACATGTTTACTCATGGATAGGTACACATTTTTTGGTCGTAAATCAAAAAAAATTATCACGCTAAGGTTTTAAAATACGTCTACGCGTAGTTGTATTGAATTTCTATATTATATGGTGTATACTGTATATATCATAATATAATATTATTGTATGAAATGTTTGAGGTTTTTTTTTGCTAACTGTTTTCTAAAAAAACACATGATTGAAAACCCAATAGATTTTTCTCTACGTTTACTATTTAATATAATAATTTTATTTGAATTAAATGAGTATTTGTTTAAAATCTAGTATTCACTTGAAAATATATTTGTAGGTCATAAAATATTTTTATTAATTTATTACTTATGCATTAGGTACTATGCTTTACATTTATTTATTGATTTTACTAAAAATATTCAGCTAATTAAATCTTTTATTATTTAATAAATTTAGTTATAACATTAATTATATCAATGGCCTACCTATAGATATATAACATATTATATTAAAATAATTTCTGAAATTATATTCGTCAACAATATTCAATTGTATTAATAAAAATTCTCAATAAAATAAATTAAGCACTTTGGCTTTAAACTAGACTTAAATTAAAATTTAATATTATGTTGGTTATCACTTATCAGTATACCTCTTTTATTTTAGCAGCAAGTTGTTTATTTTCATCGATAAGTCTCTTATACTTATCTTCGTCTTCTTTTGACATTCCAGCATCGGGGTTGTATTTAGATTCCGGTTTGTCGTGGGGATCCCGGATCACTTCAATCACCTAAAATGTACGTCTTTTATTCATCTGCCACAGTTCAATGTCCATTATTTCTTACTTTTGGTACGAATATCAGGGCCATGGAAAGGAAGCAACAGAATATAACAGACAACGCTACAAAAGCGAAACTAGCATCTTGCTGTGATGCTGTCACCATAATCACGGGTGTAGTTATCAAGCATGTAACGACCACGTTGTAAATTGACATTCCGACGTACCGTGAATCATTTATCTGTCTTAGTTTGACACTTCTGGTTTCATACGAGACAAAAAGTCCGAACAGCAAAAGCAACCCTTTGTAGCTTAATGTTAAACCTAAAAAAAAAACACCGGCTAATAAGAATATTGGTGTTTTTATTTATTGTATGAAACATTACTTTAAAATATTAATGGTCGTTGATCATTGATCAAGATTAACGAAACAGGTTCGGTTAATACATTTAAAAAACCCACGATAGTCCAAATGGTATTTTAAGAAAATAATTTTAACTCTTAACTAAATTATTAGTATTTTAGTAATATACATAGTGATACCCAAACAATGTGAATCACAATAAATTACAATAAAATAATACTTTTATTACATAACTTCACACATTAATGTAGGTACTCTAAAAGCACTTAAGCCACTCCACAAATTAGTAAAACCAGTGACTAAACACAGAAAAAAACTCAACAGATCTATAGATACAACTTTTCGTCTAGTTACGAAAATATTTAAAGATCTTACTGATCTTTATTCTTCTCATTTAACGTCTTACAATATTTAGGTACTAATAAAGTTATTTTAAAGTATGCCATTTAATTCTAACCTCCTTTCCACAATATTTATCCTGGCTCGCATAAACAATTTATTAAATTTAATGGTTCACTTAAAATTAAATGAACCAATCTCACTATTGATTCACTAAGGGCCGATT